>NW_015505696.1:1407867-1495053 GCF_001515645.1 Sinocyclocheilus grahami
TGTGTGTGTGTGTGTCTGTGTGTGTCTGTGTGTGTAAGTGAAAAACAAAAATCCCTACTGAGTGTCATACAGCACAGGACACAGTGTGTCCATCTTAAGGTCTTGTGTCTGGGCTCCTGACAGTCTCCTCCTTGTTTGAAACTGTTGCCGATGTTTGAACTTCTAGTAAAAATAGTTTGCGTGTTACTTTCAGGATATACCTAATATATGTGTGACTCATTGTAATCATTTTCATCAACTTCCTAGCAAGCATATAGGATCATCCGGGCATCAAGTTGGTGAGTTTTGCATGGGCAGACATCACTCATTTTATTTGTATTATTCATAATGCAGAGGCTTTCTTATCCAAAGCAATGCATTGCCACTTATAGCAGTATATGAATCACCTCTTCAAAGATTTGAACCTGTAACCTTTGGATTATCAGCCCACATCTTTAACCACTTAGCCACAGCACCTCATTTACACCCTGACAGAGGTTTTCCATCAGTACCCAGCGAGACATCAGGTCAAGCTTCGCCCGAGGAAGGTATTTTAATCTTCTTTCTCTGTCTGCTTCAGATGGCATGGGCATTTGCTCTGCGGATGCGCACACACTCATTCGCACACACACACACACACACACACACACACGTCTGAGAGCAGCTCAGAAAGCAGCGCAGAAGTGCTTGAGCTGCAGCCAATCTTGATAAACTCAGCCGTTCAGAAATCCCGCCTCAGTATTGTGGGAAAGTGTGTTGTTTGCTTACCTATCAGTTATTCTATTAGTCTGAAATCTGGTGTTGATATCAAGCACACTGATTTCTATTAGAGCCGTGAAGTGACGCAATCACAGATAAGAGAGCAGTTTCTGATTGAGCCAGAAAGCTTTGGTATTTGACCTTTAAATCAGAATGTCTCATTAATGTTTATTTAATATGCCACTGATTGATATAGTCACCACTGACAAGCTACTACTAAATACATTGTAGAAACTTAATTTTCTGTAAAGCTGCTTTGCAACTAATATCGTGAAAAGCTCTATACAAATAAACTTGAATTGAATTGAACTGGTTTTAATTTTCTCTTTCATTTTCGGTGATCTTTGGCTGCCTAACTTTGCTATGACAATGTGCCAAATTGAAATATACTTTATTTATTTGTTAAAAATGAATGGGTGTGAAACCTAAGACCTTTATGTAATCTTAAACCTTATAGGCCTATTAAAGACTATAATTACTATTAATTATAGTAATTACTATAGATATATATATATATACACTACCGGTCAAAAGTTTGGGATCAGAACGATTCTGAATGTTTTTACAGGAGTTTCTTGTGCTCAACAAGGCTGCATTTATTTGATCAAAAATATATATTATATATATATGTGTGTGTGTGTGTGTGTGTGTGTGTGTGTGTGTGTGTGTGTGTGTGTGTGTGTGTGTGTGTGTGTGTGTTTCAAAATATAATGTGCAAAAAAAGTCTAAAAATATTTGCTAAAATATGTTTCAAAACATATTTACATGAATATATTTTCTACCTTTATATTTTTGACCATATTTATATACTTGATATATATATATAACTTATGTAAACATATAATACAATTGAATAAAAATCAGCAAGGATTATTAAATATTAAAAATTTAAAATATTAAAATCTTGTTTGTCAAGCACTTTGAGCTACAAGTGTTTTGCACATATTTGGTGCGCATTTGATTAGTGATTTGAACAAACTCTCTAAGCCTAATTATTAAAATGTGGCACATAAGGACAAATAAGCTTTCAAAAAAAAAGTATGAGTATGTAGGGACCAGGATTTATTATCTGAATTGTGAGTTGGCTGTTTTTGGCTAAGAGTAGTAAGCATTTATCTTGCAACCAAGGAAAGTAACTCCGGCAACTGCACAGTAACATATCTGACCTCTCAAATACACAGCAAATGCATTGCAGAACACTGGGAAACCTTTGTGGCAGCCACTCACATTTCCTTCTGTAACTGTACAAATCTACTTATTTTGTCAAGTGAACCTGTAGAATAGAATAGAAAAGAATAGAGCTCAATTACTCCAGTGTGTCGCCCAGGTGAGCGCGTTACCTGATCTTGCGTCCTTCACTCATCTACACTGCTGGCGACGCGACAGACTAGAACCCATTATAATCAGCGACGCGAGTGATGTAGGCACCCAATAGACCAATCAGAAGGCTCACATTATAATCAGTGGAGCGCGGCGCGTTCTCTTGCGTCGTGGATTAACAGGGGAGCGCTGGAGTTGGTCGCGTCGCGTCGCTCGCTTGTAGCGTAACATGTGATAGGGGCTGGAATTTGACACCTCAGGGGTTCAAAACTCTCATGTGTTTATGGGACTTGATTTTGGCAGGGCTCCTGCGTTTAGAGCAGAGAGCGCGTCCTGAGGAGCTGAACGCGTCCGATCGTGCGTTTAAGGCGCATCTGAGTCAGGCAAGACAACCCTAGGCTATCTAGACGCCCTGGACACTATTTAATGTGAAAACCGTGGATGTTCAGAATTATGCATCATCACTACAGGGAGAGGGCCAGAGGAAACATTTTAAGGAATACGTTTTCATTATCTGTGGATTATTTTCACTTGTCCGTTTCTTAATTTATTTCACTCAAGTCCATGACAGGAGAGGTCGATCAGGACAGAAAAGGTAGGTTTCTTTTCTTTTCTTTAATGTCTTTAGATATTTAATTTGCATCATGTTATAGTAAGGCAGGGGTCTAAAGTTTGCGTGTTTGAACTTTTAGCATAATTACTACATTTACACACACACACACAAACACAGACATACTTTGTATATGTAGCCTATGTATTTATGTCGGCAGAACCTTTCTTATTGTGGCGCTTATTGCAAAAAATGCATGTCTTTTTTTTTCCAAGTCAGATTTATTTTCGATATAAAAAAAGTGTATGTATTTGTAACTTATAGCTATTAATATGTAATATAATGTTCTTGCTTTAAGTGTTGCTGCTAAGCCCTCAAAAAAAAATAATAATAATAATTTTTAATTTGCCACAGAATATTCGATTCGATTAAAATGTAACCTTTTTTAAATATGGTTATGTGTAACCTTATTAAATATAACGTGTAACTTGTCTTTTAAAATAGCATGAGTACTTGGACTTTGATTCTTTTTGTTCTTCTAAATTTCCCCTTTCCTTTAAAATGTCCTTTTCCTTCATAAAACCGCATAAATATGCATCAGTTATTGTTGGATCTGTTGAGAGATGGTTGATCCCCAAAAATGAAAGGAAAATAAAAGCTGCTTAACTGCCTGGCTTTCCTCAATCTCGTACAAACAGGTTGAAAGTGTACCTCAGAATACTTCATTAAGTGTATTCCTTTGCTTATTTGACAAGCTTTTCCCAGCTGACTGTGCTGATGATTGATTATGAGACTGACAGTAAGTGTGCTCCTGAAAGAGCTGTTTTCCTGTCTGGAAGGGATGAAATCTGGATACAGTTAGAAGAGAATCCCGGGACTGTTTCTCCACTCTTGGGGTCTTGTTATGGCCATTTGTGTGGTCTCTTTAAGTCTTATATCTTGCTAAGAAGTCTCATATGCTATGTATATGTATGTAATTATAAATTCTCAAGTCTATAAATTTGCTCTCGGTTCTGGTTCAGGTGCATTGTCTTTTCCCCATCTTTTCTGTGCTGGAACAAATGCACACCACACCACTGCTGTCTCCTCTTGTAAATGTCTTTTTAAAAGATTTGGATCGGAATGTGCGAGATTCTTACACAGAACCAGTCCCATATGTAGCTTCCTACCTATATCCCATCTGGCTGAGTTGGTTGGCACGTTTGTTGAGCAGGTAATATTGCACTTCAGTATCAGATTGCAAACACTTCCAAATAGACTGCAGGCTACTCCCTTGTATACTGTAAAGCTTGGATCAAAATTATTAATTTATTTGTCTGTTGGCATGGTATTATGTGACTAAGGCAGCAGGGTAGACTGTGGAATTTCTCTCGGGTTATTTGTTATGTCATGTTGAAAGATTAAATAGCAGTGCTGCTGAGTCATTGGTGTGCTCTTTTTTTAAGATGCACATGCAGCATATGGTGTTTTTTCACAGGGCACGTGATGTGCTTTATGGTGATGCTGCTAAAAAGAGTTTGATGGAGTTTTGTGGAACCCCTGTATTATCATAGGTGGGTCTCTTTAGTTTATGGCCTGCCATGTATTCATGATGAATACTGCGTTTTCCTGTTGCTGTGATAGATTGGGTGTGCTATCGCTCAAGTGTCTGAATCACACCTCCGTTAAGAGACACTAATGCAAGCGTCAAGCTCTTTTCAGTTTGACTGTCTACTGAAAGCTGTAATACCGTTTAATCACTTCCAAACTGTCTATTTTTGGAGAATCTCAACTGCTCACCCACAGTGGAGTTTCCACCTAGTCACTGTTTACTTTAAAACTGGATCTTATAGTTCTCTCTTTTTTATCATAAAAAAAGAAAACAAAAATGTCTTTAAAATCAGGTACTGAATTAATATAAAATAATTGATTATTTTATTATTTTTTAATAAAATAGTTTTAAATATAAAAATATTAAATAAAATAAAATAGTTAATGTTTTAAAATTATTAATAATATTATAAAATAAATGAAAAGAGTTTTATTGGACACCTTTGACATTGACAACAAAAGACACAGAAAGTGTTTTCTGTGGAAACACATTTTTGCCACAGAATAAAAAAAATGAAATAAAATGTATGTTTGCAACTTTTTATCTCAGAATTCTGGGGAAAATGTCTGAATTACAAAACAAACTTAGAATGACAAGATATAAAATCTAAATTCTGAGAAGTCTGTCTACTGAAAGCTGTAATACCGTTTAATCACTTCCAAACTGTCTATTTTTGGAGAATCTCAACTGCTCACCCGCAGTGGAGTTTCCACCTAGTCACTGTTTACTTTAAAACTGGATCTTATAGTTCTCTCTTTTTTATCATAAAAAAAGAAAACAAAAATGTCTTTAAAATCAGGTATGTGGGGCAGAAGGACACAAGAGCCCAGGGTGAGAGGGTCCGATTCTTACATAAAATTAAATACCAGTTTTGCTCAGCCAGGTTTTTGATGTAAAGTCTGGTGCACATTATACAGCTTATTTTGGACAAGAACTGCCCACTTAGACAGAGAGAGACCAGCTGACTGATAGGACATTTGTTTAGGGGCAAGTTTATATGAAATAGAAGTATACCACAGTAATAGATCATTATGGAGAAATTAACTAAATGCACAACAGAAAACAAAAATTAAAAGCAATTTTAATGCTCTCCGCAGAGACAACCACCCTCCATGTATGTATATATATATATATATACAAATATTATTACATTAGTTATTATACTTATTATTATATGAATTATAATGATATATTCTATGATAATTATATAATATATAATTAATTATAATTATTGTTTGTTTTGGCCAAAATAGTTTTCCCCTGAGAAATACCTCCCAATTATCACGTTTTCTGTAGAGTTTCAGACAGGATCTCAACAATCAGTACGTTTACATGAACAACAATACTCCGATTATAATACGATTAAGACAATACTCTGATTAAGAATTTACCATGTAAACAGAGATTTTTGATTACCTTAATTGCCGGCTAAATGTTTTTTTGACATGCAGATGAAAACTAACATTTTATTTGTGGATTTAACATTAATAGATGGTCTAAAGCAGGGGTGTCAAACTCAATTCCTGGAGGGAAGGAGCCCTGCCAAGTTTTGTTCCAACCTTGCTCCTACACACATACATAGAGTACGTTTACATGGACAACAATACTCCGATTTTAATACGATTAAGACAATACTCTGATTAAGAATTTACCATGTAAACAGAGATTTTTGATTACCTTAATTACCGGCTAAAGTCATAATCGAAGTAAACCGAAATCGAATTAAATATATATATATATATACAAATATTATTACATTAGTTATTATACTTATTATTATATGTCTGATGGCGTCACGTGGGGACGTAATGACGTGTGCCATTAATCGAACTATGTACTATAACATGTAAAACGGGAACATGAAAGGAATATTCTAAAAGCAACTCATGTAAACACCATAATCATAATATTGGCTTATTTAGAGTAAGGTAAATAATTGTCCATGTAAACGTAGTCAGTGTCTCGAACTGTGCTCAGATTTAACAAGATGCCACTCAAAAGTCAGAGATCTCAATATGAGCTCAAACATTTCTCGTCAGATTCTTCCAAATTCCAAATGAGTTGAGCCTTTTGCACATTATTTAATTTAATTTTTTTTACTAATCTCTACACTCCATATGTCAACTATTGACTCATTTAGTCTGTTTTTATTCATGTATTTCTCCTAATCTATAAAACAGCAACATTTTATTGCAAAAAAATTTTCCTCTGGGTAAAGATTTGAACCAGTAGGCCACTGTATAGAACAGGGATCCTCAAATCTGGCCCACGAGGTCCACTTTCCTGCAGAGTTTAGCTCTAACCCTAATCAAATACACCTGAGCAAGCTAATCAATGTCTTCAGGATCATTGGAAAATCACAGGTAGGGGAGTTTGATCATGGTTGGAGTTCAACTCTGCAGCACATTGGCCATCCAGGGCAAGATTTGAGGAACCCTGATATAGAATGTAATTTTGAAGTAGCAGTGAACAGTGTATGAGTTTGTGCTTGTGTGCTGGATAGTTAGGAGTGAAAACGCATCGAGTTCACTCAGCCATGTGGAATGTTCTGTAATGTCATCAGAATAAACAAATACAAACACTTTTCAGAATTCATCTCTTTCTCTTTTTCTCTTTCTGTCACTTCAGTTGGGTCTTCGTTATTCCCAATAACACACATTACCCACCCAGATTTCTCCTCTGGCTCCCATTTCTCCATCTGACAGCTCGGGCCCCACAGCGAACGCACACACACTGCTGAAAAGTGTATCCTATCTGTTTCGCGCACACGCTGGATTTTATTATTTGCGAGATGTTTTTGATTCATCATGTCAGTGAGCAGGTTCATTTGTCTTAATGGAGCTGACAGATGTGTGTATCTGTATACACCACAGAGAAACAAGGAGATGAGAGATAGATGGTTGTGTGAGAGTGTGTGTGTTCGCAGCCAGACATCTGGTTCTCCGCTGTCACGCTCACACAGAAGTTTCTCAGTAGAGAATCCAAACAGACGCCTCTTCATTTACAGAAAGAGAAACATGTTTAAATTCTGTCAAAATTGTCCTTCCAATGCAGCTCATCTCTCTTAGTTCACAGATGGGCTTGTATAAAATATATACATCTCTGATCATCTCTCTGTCTGTCTTATTCACAACTGTAGATCCTTCAGAAGACTTGCCTGTAAAAAGCTCCCTGCCATGATGCAAGGCTGTTGCTATGCGGTGCATAGGGCATTCTGGGTGGTTGCTAGGTGGTTACTTACTAGAACAAGTTAAAAGAGTTCATCTTCAAGTCTCTGTGATATTCTGGTCTCTATATGCCTTCAATATAAGGCTGTGGGGTTTAGTTTGCTCTTTTTAATGTTTTAAGGTGAAATATTACAATTTTCAGTTCTTTTTTTTTTTAGAAAAAAAGAACACTTTCCCTCAAGAAGTTGCACACTTTTAAGTGTCAGAATTATAAATAAGCTGCACTACACATGCATTTTCATGTAGACATACACTAGCATGTCTACGTGACTGTTTTATATTTGAATATATTGTAAAATGTAATTTATTTCTGTGATCAAAGCTGAATTTTCACCATCATTCCTCCAGTCTTCAGTGTCACATGATCTTCAGAAATCATTCTAATATGCTGATTTACTGCTCAAGAAACATTTATGATTATTATCAATGTTGAAAACAGTTGTGCTGCTTCATATTTTTGTGGAAACCGTGATTCTTTTTCTTTTTCAGGATTCTTTGATGAATAGAATCAGCATTTAATTCAAATAGAATTCTTCTGTAATGTTTTAAATGTCTTTACTGTCACTTAATAAAAGTATTATTTTTTTGTCAAAAACACTTACGAAATCTTTTGAACTATAGTGTGTTTGTTTAAGTTTTGCATTTGGTTTTGCACATGTTGCAAATACACCGGCTCCTTTACTTTGTCATGTAAACATGTTAAGTGGCTAATTTTTAATCCAGCTTTTTCATTGGATGAATGTGATTGGCACGTGCTGCACTGCATTAGCAGCTCAGTGTGACGGTTTGAAACCAGACACATCATATCAGTTTCACAGTCCGTCTTTAAGCACGTTCTCTTTGATGTATGTCAGGAGGATGTTGACTTAGGTTTCTTATCGTTTGATTTTAATGGCATATTTGTTTTTTTTTTTAATATTCCTGTGTCATCAACATATAGCCACATCAAAACCCTTGTGGCTTACAGCGTGTTTTGACAACCTTTCGCAGTGATGAATGATCCGCTTTCTTAATTTGAAGTTGAAGGAAGTTGCTCGATGGTGAATCATCTCAAACTTATTTTCATCTTTTGATTGGGTGTAGGCGTGTCTTTATTTACTGCTTTGTTACAAATGTTTAGGTATATATATATATATATATATATATATATATATATATATATATATATATATATCTAGTTGTATATAAGACCATTACAATTCTTACAATTATATTTATTAAATTTAGAATTAAAAATAAATTGTAAATTTAAAAAAATAAATGTGTATATATATATATGGAAATCTAGCTGTATATATGACCTTGTAAACCTATACAGTGGCCTCAGAAACTATTAGCACTATGAACAACACGCATTTAAAAATGTCTGGATGAATGTCAAAGCATTTGATGATTGGGAAATCTAGCTGTATATATGACCTTGTAAACCTATACAGTGGCCTCAGAAACTATTAGCACTATGAACAACACACATTTAAAAATGTCTGGATGAATGTCAAAGCATTTGATGATTGAACGTCAGATCAGGTGTCTGTATCAAATACTGCAGGACTAACATCACTTTTCTTCATTATTTTTGTTCAGTGTGTTTGAATCAGCTGGTGTTTTGGTGATTTTTAATCAATATATGAAGTCAGTTCTCCTCAAGTTCTCACAGGTGTCCTAACAGAGGAAACCCAGATGATGAGAATCACATTAAATATCAGCATGATCCACCAATGCTTCACAAGTCTTGATTTTCCAATCCAAAATGTAGACATTGGCACAACTAGTGATGTGAGTTTGGTGCAGAACTATCTGTTTGTCATTATTTTTGCGATTTTATTAAGTGATGTTAGCGTTGTTGTATATGCTTGTAGTTTATAATTGAAGAGTGTGATCAATCACAGAGTGTTTTAAATCTTCTGCTAACCTTTATGTCACTCAGTGAAGCTGCCAAACTGAGCAGACTGTGTCAGTGCACACAACAGCTTGCAGCCTTCGGCAATGGCGGGTTATTCATAGCAACAGAGTGCTGTAAATTTGATATTTAAGGCTGCAGGTGAAACAATCTCTCTAGGTCAGCTCTGAATTGTGTTGCTACTTTCATCACATCCTGTTGTTTAATCATTTTATAGCAGCCGCCTCTAAACGTGTGCCGTTTCCGTGCTGCATGTTTATACATGTGGTCAAGGAAACCCTCAGATCCATGTGATTAATGATGATATAATGTCAATTTAGATGGAATGCTTTATTAGAATAGACCCAAATTCTGTTCTGAGTGATCTCCACAGCATTGCTAGGTGTACTGTGTAGTTGCTAGTATTGTTGGGCGTAACACATTACAAGTAATGCGAGTTACGTAATCAGTTTGCTTTTTTCGAGTAACTAGAAAAGTAGTGCATTACTTTTTATTTACAAGAAAATATGAGTTACTTTTTAAAATAAGTAAGGCCTTTTACTTTCTTTTCACATTTATTGACTGACAGCTCTCCTGTCCTCATGTTGAGAGAAATCAGGAGTGAGTGCAGAGGCGCTGTGTGAATATGGTGTTACTGTAGATCTAGACTAAATGTGAACATGCATTCACTCATCTCACTTGCACAAAAACAGATTCAGTATTCCTAGAAATTAAGAACAGTGAAATGCAAACTCAGAATATGGCGCAAACCTGCAATAATTAAATGTTAACACAAAAATAATGTATGTGTTTAATCCCAGTATTTTTGCTGCTGACCGCCAATGATCCAATTCAACAATAAGCAAACATGACTTTAAATAAACATGACATTTGTTTTGTTTTTTGAACTTTCTTCTCTTTCGTCCTATTCTTCATGCAATCCAGAATGGCAGAACAGCTGAATGGTTTGTTTGAATATTAAATGTTAACACAAAAATAATGTATGTGTTTAATCCCAGTATCTTTGCTGCTGACCGCCAATGATCCAATTCAACAATAAGCAAACATGACTTTAAATAAACATGACATTTGTTTTGTTTTTTGAACTTTCTTCTCTTTCGTCCTATTCTTCATGCAATCCAGAATGGCAGAACAGCTGAATGGTTTGTTTGAATTTTTTAAATTTACATTTCCTTCAGCCTGAGGCTTATTCATTTCACTTTTGGTGTGAAAGGGCTTTTACATTTGCCAAAAAATAGAACTTTTCTGTATTGAAAACGAGCAAGCAGCTCAGCCCAGACAAGAAAAAATAACGCAAAAGTAACGTAATGCATTACTTTCCATAAAAAGTAACTAAGTAACGCTATTAGTTACTTTTTTAGGGAGTAACGCAATATTGTAATGCATTACTTTTAAAAGTAACTTTCCGCAAAACTGGTTGCCAAGGTGTTCTGTGTGGTTGCTAGGTGAAAATTGTGCTGTTGCTTAGTAAATTAGTTTTTGGGGATCCCAGCATGCCTGAAAGGGATGGGAGAGTGTCTGGGCTGAAATTTTAGGGAAAAGAACATGTAAAAAATGAAGAAAAAAGATTGCTTTGGACCAATATTTAATATGAAAATCATATAAATAGTTATTTTGAATCTCTAATAATAATAATTTTTCAGGGGGGGGGGGGTAGAGCTCCTGAGGGAAATTTTAGAGAAAAAATTTTTTTAATTACATTTTACTTTAGTAAAATTACAATATAAATGCCAATTATTTCATTTTTAAATGTTTTCTTTATAGTACACACTATTGTTTTAAAAAAAGGTATAAATGAGTCTTAAAATTGCCTTCATATTATATAGAGGTTGTCCTTTGCAAAGGGATTATCATTATTGATCATATATTGGCTTAGAAAAGTAAAAGCACACCTCTGCTCATTAGGTTACATAATTTGATGAATGTCCATAGCAAAATTGTGAAAAATTTTATATGAGTATATAGTCTTGGAAGACTAAATATTTATGACATTTCATGGCTTTACTAGCAAAATGCATGATAAAGGAAAGACAGGGCTTGCTGAGTCATGAAACCACAGTCAGATCATATCTGATTGATATTTGCACATCTTCACATCTCTTTACCCATGATGCTTTCAGCAGAGGGAATTTAGACAGAAAACAATTAAATAACTTTCATTTTGTGACATATTAAAGAAATTGAAATTGTCTCATTATTCATCTGTCAGATATGCTGCTATGCTCTCCCCATAAAATGCAAAAAGCAGAAATTCTGAAGAGCCTTTACACATCTTATTTCTGTAGCAGAGCTGATCTTCAGTGATCTTTCCACCAAAGCTTTGAAATCATGTTCAGAAATGCATTGCTGAAAATAATGGGAGATTTTCATTTGTTGGTGACTGTTTCTTTAAGAGTCACTAGTTTAGTGCCATTATATTTGCATGCATATCAAATTATACATCTTTTCCTTTCTAGATGGCAAAGGGTGGAGAAGTCTGGAGACCTGCATGGCCACACCTGCTCGATGTCACCTGAGAAACTGGAAGGTGAGCATTCTTCATATCGTTTGGGTTATCAGCTACTAAATAAACACAAGCTTGATGCTGCCTGACCTGACACCTGTTTGGTCTCGGCTTGCCTGTACTACACTACCAAATGTGTCAGAAGCGTGTCCGTTTGGACTTGTTTGTGTGTCAGGACGCTTGATTTTCACTCCGGCTCATTGGATCTTTCAGCCAGACACTCCACAGACATTCATTCATTAAAGTCATCCTGAAATATTTACTCATGGGGATCTACGGCGGTGTTGAGTGTTGCTTAAGTAATTAAAGAGGCTGTAGTGTTGGCTGTGTAGGATCAATGACTGGAGGTCTGCTGTAGTTCAGGGTTGGGGGTTGGAAGCGTATACATGTGAATGGGCCGATCGGACATCACGGATCGTTTTACTCTGTCAGGGTTTATATAACACAGACGAGTAATGGGCAGGCCGTGACAGCACACTAGGTTAACCCTGAGGATTCATGTCATTGTATTTCCTACTAGCGTGTGTTATTGGCTCTTTCTTTGCAATCATAACAACAACTTCAGTTCAGTACATGCTGTATCAGTGATTATGACATCTTTTGGTTCTCTTGCAGGTGATGCTGCTTGTGTTTGTATGTCTTCTGGGTCTCGTTGATGGACATTTCCTTCAGGAGGAGAAAGAAGAACCCCGTCCTAGCAAGCTGAGAGCCTCTTCAACCTCTGCAGAACATCCAGGACCGCAGAAAGCTCTAGATGAGTGGCAGAGCAGAGCACCATGGGCACGACTGCATGGTCAGTACATCCCTGACACTGTATAGCAAACCGGGGCTAGTTGTCACACATTCTTCTTCAGTGAATGATCAATGAGTGATTGAATTCTAAGAGGTTAAAGCTGCTATATATATATATATATATATATATATATCATATTTTTTACACATTTTTTCTAATTTTTTTTATACCTGTTGTCCCCAACCTCAGATCTGTCTTGTCAGATATTACAAAATATGATGATACTAATAAAAAAAAATATATTAAAAAAAATAAATAAATATATGCATTTAAAATAAATGTATGCATTTAGCTTTTATCCAAAGCAAAAGAGGGGGGAAAATTTCATCAGAGTGCCAACAATATTCGTAATATACAATGGCAGGTCTATTTGACAACTAGGTTAGGAAGCAAGTTAGAAAAGAGGAGAAATGCAGAGAAAAAAAAAAGTTTTTTCATATAGCAATTTATACAATACAGATAGTTTCAAAGCAGATTAATGTTGATAAACAGGAAAAAAAACTGTGTTGATGGAATAAATTTCATCACTTATGAAACAAATTCAATTTCGGCTGTAATGCAGCTTTATGTAATGTTAAAGCTTTATGTTTATGCAATGCAATGCAGTTTATTTAATTTAGTGCAAAGTTAATGTGATTATCCAGCTCAGTTCAGTTCAAATTTTGTTCTCATCTGATAGTGTCAGTCCAATTAAACTGATAATATTACTATATTAATTGTCTTTAAAACCCCAGAACAAAATTCACAGAAATTATCCTAATTTAAAACCGCTTTAAAGTACCAAATTCAACAAAACACTGTTAGAGAAAACAAACATGTAATTGCACTTTTGACTCACAGTCTTAGTTATTGATATATAACTCCTTTGACAACTTCCCCATTTCAACTACACTTAACTTTAGTTTACAAGCCTCATCCAGCTTTGACGTTATTGCAAAGCATGTAATTAAAATGGGAGACATTTTATGTCTGTACCTACAGTAAAATTCACCCATCAACAACACTTGGTGATAGACGTGAGCAATTTCAAAATGATATGTTGTCACAAAGTGTGTACCAAAGGCTGTGTATCAAGTCATATTGCTAATTCTTTAGCAGACAGAAGCTCACAGATCTTCACTGAGATGTTTCAGATGTGAAGGTCTCAATAAAGGTCTCAGTTACTGTGTTTCATTAACTATCAACATTGTCCCGTAGGAGAAATAGAAATATTAACAAATAAGTCAATAGGTGACATACAGTAAGTGTATAAAGCTATAAAATGTGGATAGTGGATCAGATCATTTGGAAATTGGATGAGAAATGTTTATATTGAAATCTCTAACTTTACATTGCAGGTTTGACCACTAAAACAGAAGTCTTATTATTATTTTAAAAAAATTCTCAACTTAATCTTATTTGTGGGTAGGAAAAACAATTGAGATAAACAAAGGAGATTTCATTTGTGTGTTTAGGTTGGAGGAATGGAAGTTGAAACCAGTTCAGTCCGAGAAGACTTTATCTGTTTTCTGTCTTCTCAGGCTTCTTACTTAAGTTATTATTACATTTTCTGTCTAAACTGTCAGAGCTTTGAATCCTTTGGGAATGATGCTTTACACTTGCTGTAACCTCAGACACTTCACAAAGACCTAATGGCTGAATCTCACGAAACCTGTCAAAAACATGTCCAGGTCATATTTAACCCCTAATGAAAAAAAAGAAAGAAAAAGAAGTATATATACTGTATATATACTTTTATACGTACACAATAAGAGACAGCTAAACATTGTTTTCACATTTTTTATTTACATTTTTTTTATTTTTAATGTGTATTTTTTAACTTATTTTTTTTGCATACAGAAGGTTTAAGACCTCTGAGATGGAACAGGCCAAAACCAGCATTTGATGTGTTTAAAACAACCTAGTTTTCATGCTATGTTAATTATAAATGTATCACAATCTTGCCTCCTTACTCTTACACTTGTACATTTTATTAAATATTTTCTGCTCAACTGGACTAGGTGTAGGTCAGTGTAGTTAGTTAGTTCAGTGTTGGCAGATCAAATCCTGCTTTAAATACTGATTTTATGGTTTAGAATGGTTTAGGTTAAGTCTAACCTGCATATAACATTTATATAACATTGCATATATGTATAACATTTTATTACAATAGTTTGAAATCAGTAAAAAACAGTAAAGAAATCTTAGAATCATTTAGAAGCATTACAGTAATGAGAAATTGGGGGTTAATGTTCTTAAATGTGATTACAAGGAATGTCACAATGAAATATAAATAGGACTCGCTTTCTTTATGCAAAATATGATTTCTTCTTTTCTTTTGATTTTAGGGTGAAATGTGACCTGTGATGTTTATGTGACATTCGTCCTTCAACACTTTTTCTGTATTTATGGGGAACATCTTTGTTGAAATTTAAGACGATGTTCTTCTCATCCTGTGATTCTGTGTTATGTCACAGTGACACATTGCTTCGAGGCAAATTCCTGGCAAATTATTCAATTGTTTTGCTATTTTCATTATGTTCAGTGGAGATAAAATATCTGTGCACATAATAATGTAGAAACACAAGTGGAATGCAAACTTACCATGAGTATCTCTTGTGAGGACCCATAAAGACTGTTTTCTCTGTAGTCAGCTCTAAGGCTCTTCTGACATATAATGCCGGCATGTCCATGTACTTTGTTTTGTGCAGTATGATAAACATGATCAGCATTGGTTGAGCCACAAGCTGACATGTTGGGCAAACAAACAGAGGTGTGTTTTTACAGAGCTACAGCCTCAGTGTTTACACTCTTCAGGAAGTCAACCGTGATATTGACCATTTTGCTGCCGCTGAATTAGACCCCGTTCTCAAAAACACAGCCATCAGTGGATGCTGACTGGCCATTAAAATACACAACACAGCTAAAATGCACAATATATTTACAGATTAGTGCTGGAGGTCTGCAAAGAAGATACATAAAACACTGTTTTACAATGTTTTTAAAAGATGTCTTTTCTGCTCACCAAATTATATTCCAAGTGTTCTGAAATTGTCATAACAGAACAGGAACAGAAATGCATTGAAAATATTGCCCTCCACTGTAGAGGCCAAATCCATTAGTTGCTGTTATAGACATGTACACTAAAAAATAAACATACATTTTTTTAGGATTTACTTTGAAACATTTTTCACTAGGGAATTTCCTAAAGTTCAAATTTCAATAGTTACAAAGAATCGGCAAATAACACATTGAATAAAACATTAAACAAGCATTTTCTTGTAAAACGTACTCCTGTAATCTTTGTTTTATTTACAACTTTGAAAAAGAAGTTTGTACAGTGTAGCATTAGGTTTTATGTTGTCATGAACTGCAAGTTATTGCATTATATTCCAAGTGTTCTGAAATTGTCATAACAGAACAGGAACAGAAATGCAATGAAAATATTGCCCTCCACTGTAGAGGCCAAATCCATTAGTTGCTGTTATAGACATGTACACTAAAAAATAAACATAAATTTTTTTAGGATTTACTTTGAAACATTTTTCACTTCGAAATTGCTAGGGAATTTCCTAAAGTTCAAATTTCAATAGTTACACAGAATCGGCAAACAACACATTGAATGAAACATTAAACAAGCATTTTCTTGTAAAACGTACTCCCGTAATCTTTGTTTTATTTACAACTTTGAAAAATAAGTTTGTACAGTATAGCATTAGGTTTTATGTTGTCATGAACTGCGTGGTGACATGAAGGTAGGGGATCCAAATGCAGTAGTTTATTGAAGGAGTAATCCACAAATGTCATCCAAAGGCAGGCAAAGGTCATACATAAATAGGCAATCCAAAACAAGGACAGAGTAAGGGGTTGAGGTTGAGTAATCCAGAAAACAGGCAGAATAACAAGACCAGGAACCAAGATACTGGAGTATACAAGGCTTAGAATTGCAGTAGACACATTCAAAACTTAGCAAAGAATGACAGTAGCTATGTTTCCATCACTCTATTTTAATGCGCATTTTGAAGTGTCGCATGAGAAACGAGTGATAGAAACGCCAAATTTCGAATAAAAATCCCTTAATTCGCAAAAAGTTTTTACGCTCACTTGAGGTGGTTTTTGATTTGTGCAACAAAGGGTTGATGCGAGTAATGGGAGATGGAAATGCATTTGGCAAATAAATTCCTCCAAGCGTATCAAAAAAGTAATGTGACTTTGCGCTATGGGACGGCAAATCCCGACTAACCAGTGGACCGATCTCATTCCACAGCATCTGAAATGTTGTTATGGTCATTTGGAAATGCACGAGCAAAGTCTGTCATCAAAGTATTTCTGTATAATTGCCTCCCAGAAATGTCTTACACGATGTCTTAGCATCTACCTCCGAAAGCAATGACCGCATTCATTGTGTTTCGTCTGCTCGCTCTGAGGCGCAAGTAACTTATTATATATGAAAATTATTATATTCTCCTCCTTTTCTTAGTGATTTATAGTGCCAGTTTATCAGGAAGTGACGATTTTGTTCTCTTTGAACGATGCTTATTCACAAATGTTTTATGCGATATTCCAGTTTTGCGCACAAGTTAAATTCACAAATTTGGATGGCAACCCAGCTACTGAGAACCTGGCTTATATAGGGTGAGCTAACCATGCTAATGAGACACAGGTGCAAACAATGAGGGCTGATTAGCCCCGGGCAGAGGATTATGGGGAATGAAGTCCTTGATAGAGTGGCCGAAATCTGGGATGGAGTGCCCACTAGTGGACAACCAGGGCACTCCAGCTGGTGATCACGACGTCAATTAAGTCAAATATCATTGGCTCTCATTTGTATCTTGTGACCAAATTATATTTGCATTAAACATGATATGGCACATTTATTGGCTGTATGTGATTTGAGAATTACAGTGAAGGGCAGACTTTTAGCAAATAAATTACGTTTAATATTTTCAGATTTTTTTTTTTAATGGCCTACTAAAGCAATTAAACGAGGTAATCACCATCCTATATGGCTATAACGCACTATTGCGAGTGTGATATTGCTTTTCTGCAAGTAAATGTTTTGACAGACTGTAAATAGTGACGAAACGGCGTATATAAGTAAAGACAAACTTATAGTGTCTCAAAGACCCTCTTTTGTGTGAGACTACTTTTTATGCTAAAATGTCTATTAAATCTATAAACATAAAGTTATATCATTATAGGTCCCCATGCTTTGACCAAACAGACAAATTATATAATCAGTGTTGTTAGCTGAACCCTCACCACCAAACTTCTTGCTGCAGTTGGCTCATACAAAATAGCCTAAAAGTTGACTTTATTTCATTCTTGATGTAATGTCAACTTTTTCTACATTTAATAATCAATAAATCTTTAAAATAGAGTTTGCATTAAAAAAAAAGAATGTGAAACCAGAATAAAATAAGTCATTTGAGTTTGTAACGAAATTAGTAATGATGACAGAATATTTATGTTTGATCACGTTCATCATATCATATCATCAGCTCGTGTTTTCTGTCTCCTCAGATTCGTCCCTGGCCGAGGAAGGAGAGGGTCATCGGATCCGGTGGCAGCGTTCCTCTACAAACAGCTCCAGTTCACAGAAATCTCAGAGGAACCGTAAGGAACGGCGCAACCGCAAGCGAGGCCGGAGCAGCCAGGACTGCCGTTTGGAGAGAAAAGAGATGAAGGTGCGTGATCTGGGCCTCGGCTACGACTCGGACGAGATCGTGCTGTTTAAGTACTGCGCGGGGACGTGCATGAGCGCCCGTAAGAACTACGACCTGGCCCTGAAGGTGCTGACAGATAACGGCAGTATTCCAAGCCGCAAGGTGAGCACTCACCCCTGCTGCAGACCCACACGCTTCGAGACCATCTCTTTCATGGACGCCCAGACGAGTTGGCAGACCATCAAATGGCTTTCAGCAGCCAACTGCAGCTGTGTGGGATGAGAGAAGCCCAGGAGATGCAGCCGGTAAAATCAATCCAAAGCTCCGGTATAGAAAGCGAGGAAATTCCAGTGCAAGGAATCGGATGCAGCGCTCCTGATGATGCACTACAAACCCAGCGAATCTGCTACCATCAGCACGGGAGCCACAGGAATACAGGACGTCCTGCAGGGAGACAGTCGGAAACCGTAGGGATTTGCATCATGTGACATCAGAGAGCTAAAAACTGTTCCTGTGAAGCGAGTCGTCAGATTCCTGCTCCAGACTGCATGGAAAGTTTGTGAAAAGTAACTTGAAGGCCTACATTTCACATGATCTGCCTCTAGGCATTATGAGATTGAGAAACTGGAGATGTTTTAAGAACGTGGATACCATGAAGTTTCATTATAACAGAACAGAAGGTGCTTTTAATTCACTTATCAGCTTAGCATGTGTGTTTAATATACACATACTTTCCTTAAGCCATGTGCACATTACAAGACTGAAGCACGTCACCTTTTTATTCTTGTGTGTAGTCTACAACAAAAAGTTCCAGGTGTTTTGCAGACACAGGCCAAACATTTGTTCATGCAGCGGAGTTTGCAGGCCGGCTCTGAATGCTAAGTGGTGGATTTCTGCATCAGCTCTTTATAATGATGAAATCGTGCTCGGTTACACTGCATGTCTGGACATATGCCCAGTTATAACACTCTCTTCCATCATCTGATCATCATTAGATTAATTACTGCTGCCATGATCGCTAAAAAATGTACACAAACTATTTTTAACTCTTTTCAACTCTTTTCACTTTGAAACAAAATTCCGCCTGCTTTCCATAAGCAGTGCACGTGTTGAATTTTGTGAATAATGCTGTAATGTCTATAATAGGCCTGTTTTACATAGAAATTAATCATTCTTGGATTTAAAAGAATGTCAATGACCCAATTTACTCTATTGTTCAAAAGTTTGGGGTCAGTATGATATTAATACCATTATTCAGCAACAATTGACTGAAAGTGAGAGTAAAAACATTTATAATGCTACAAAAGATTTATATTTCATATAAATGTTCTTTTGAACTTTCTATTCATCAACAAAATCCTGAAATAAACATTCTGGTTTCCACAAAAAAATTGAAGCAGCACAATTGTAACCCTGGAGCACAAAAGCAGTGTTAAGTCGCTGGGGTATATTTGCAGCAATAGCCAAAAATACATTGTATGGGTCAAAATTATCGATTTTTCTTTTATGCTAAAAATCATTAGGATATTAAGTAAAGATCATGTTTCATGAAGATATTTAGTAAATTTCCTACCGTAAATATATCAAAACTTCATTTTTGATTAGTAATATGCATTGCTAAGAACTTCATTTGAACAACTTTAAAGATGATTTTCTCAATATTTAGATTTTTTGGCACCCTCAGATTCCAGATATTCAAATAGATGTATCTCGGCCAAATATTGTCCTATCATAACAAAACATACATCAACGGAAAGCTTATTATTTATTCAACTCATGGCCATTATGACTGGTTTTGTGGTCCAGGGTCACAATTGTTTTCAGCAATGATATTAATACGTTTCTTGAGCGGCAAATCGGCATATTTTCATGATTTCTGAAGGATCATGTGACGCTGAAGACTGGAGCAATGATGCTGTACCAGCGCAGATTAAACAAGACTGTAGGTCGTTAATGAATAATATGCAGGTTTTTGCGTGCAAAACTGTTTAGTGAGTTCATCCCCCGTGAGTGTTTAAATGGCTCAGGTTGACTTGTGACCGTCTTGTAATGTGCTCTTGGCGTTACACACTTTCACAAACACAACCGACAGCTAACCAGTTATCCTGATGCCATATTCCATAACCTCTGCTATCAAGAAATACCTCTTTAAATTCAAACTTCTTTGATCAACATTGTTATTTTGTTTCACCGCTCGAGTGGACATCTGATTATGGACTGGATCTTTGTCAGGGTACGTGACATATTTGATTTGTCAGTTAAATGAAAAGGTGTCCTGGCTAAAGTTCGCAGCACACAGCACTGTACCGGTTTACCAAAATGTATTTTAATTGAGACATTGTCACATTTCATTTTTTTGTTCTATGTTTTTGGGTGTTGACTTATTGTTAGGTGGATGAAATACCAAAGCAATAGATACATAAATAGCAGATGACCTCAGGTAGGGACAGTGAGCAGTAGAAATGCAATCTGTGGTTTACACCTCTGTAATCGACCGTCACGTTCTTCTGTTCCATTTCTCACACTTACTGTATTAATCTCATGGTTTACTTTACTCGTATATCACTTGTAATGTTCTCAAAGTCACTATAACTACCTGTGAACTTATTCTCAGTTTCACGCTAAATTCAATAGAAATAAACAGGAAATTTGACCAATTGTTTAAGCCAATTAAGTCAATATTTTGACATTTTCATGACATTTTTATTTTCATTTCATCAATTCAATACATTTCCTCCAAAATTCACATTCTCAATAATGTAATGTGAAAAATGAATGATGCATAACTTTTACATTGTATTTATGCATTATGGTTCAGCAGTATTTGTTGTACATGCTTTTTTACTGTAGTCACAGTAATGAAAACCCTAATCAATTTGTTTTTGCATTATTTTATTTTTATTTTTAAATGTGACCAGTCATGCGATTCATCCTCTTTTTTTGGCATTTTATGACTAAGGGAATTTCAAATCACAAATTCCATTTTTGTTACTGCGTTTGAATGTAACAGGGATTTTATCAACTGTTTTGTATTGATATTAAGCGTTCAATTAATAGAAAACAGCATTCAGTAGACACCTGTTTAACCTCCTAATGTTTCATTCGATTACTTGCAGTGTTTTGGCCCTGTTTGTTTCTTTTCTGCATTTCTGTTTTTTGACTCGTAGATCATAGATCTAATAGATTATCTACTATACAACCCAACGTTTGAAAGACGTCATACAGGGAGAGGCTTTATTCATCATGTCATGTTCTTCACTGACACTTCACTCACCTTTATATCAAACGCAGTAATGCTGTTCTGATAATCTGGAAGGTTTTGGTCAGTTTTGTTCCTCTGAGATCTGAGGGAAGCAGGTTTAGTCTTGAACTGCTCTTTTTGTTTCCCAGCGGCGCAGTGAATTCTTTTCTTTCAGGGTGGCATCATTTTACCCTTTGGATGCTATGCATCCCCTGCTTTATTTAAGGGAAATTACTGCTATTGTTTGATGTATTTATTGTATTTTTTTCATATACATGTTATCATAATTATATTTTTTATTATTTATAAACTGTATATACCTGGAATTTATTGCTCAGATTTTTATACAGATGATGCATTTAAAGAGAAATACATTTTATCTTTGTGTGTCATATACCACGTGGCTCATTTTGTGTTTTGCTTTGCACCAACATTTTCAAGTCACAGTTTCTCTCTCTAAACCACTATTTAAAAAAAAAAACAATAATGCATTTTCGAACTAATATATGTTATACTAAATGTTATTGCAATAGATTAGATTAGATTCAACTTTATTGTCACTGTGCAGAGTACAAGTACAGCACCAATGAAATGCAGTTAGCATCTAACCAGAAGTGCAAATAACAGAGTATATAAATAAATATAGATTATGTGTATATACATTAAGCTTTATGACATATAGTGCAAGTTATAAGGTTGGAAGGCAGAGACCAGCTCAATGCAAATGACTGTACATACAACATAGGGTGCAAGGAAAGTATAAACAGAAGGTGCATTATACAGTGAGGTACGTAAATAGCATGTTTATATATGGCCAATGACCATAACAGTGCAAATGGCATCCGGAGGTAGAAATGTGCAAGGGAATGTGCAACATATCAGAGAAATGTGCAAAATAGCAGAGGGAATAATAAGAACATTGAGAGTGAGGAGTGCAGACAGTTTTTTTTTTTTTTCAATAGTATGTTAACTTGTTTGAGGCCTCGTTTCCGTAAGAATGGTGTGTCTGAATACTCTCACAGCACAACATGTTTCCACAAAACACAGACTGAAGCGTCTGATCATGCCGCATGCTGTTAGTGTCTGGGTCTTTTAGAACAAAAGTTGAGTGAAAGCATGGGATCGAGGCAACTGTGCACCATGCAATGGAGATAGTTATGTTCTCCGGGGCTTTAGCAATGCTGAACTACTATCATTTTACTTATCTTTTCTGTTATTTTTCACACAAGAGATGATGAATTCATGATATTTGACCCCTGAGAATCAGAATGCACAAGACCCTGCTGCTGCTGTCAACGTAAATAACACAACTGCGCCATCTAGTGGACAGTCACAGTGGACGTTTATAAAATATGAGCAAAACATTCAGACAAACCTTAGAACTAAGAATCTAATAGAATCTATAAATGCATATTAAGCACATAAACCTTAAGGAAAATCCAGCTGTTTAAAACTATCATGTACTGTTATTAAAATAAAATCACCAAGACATTGTAACATATATTTCCATTTTGATGCCATATTTCCATAATGAATTCCTGATCGACAAATGCAAAGCTGCTAGCATAAATCTCTATAAAATTAACTATAAATCGTACCTTTTTAATCACTCACGAATGCGATTGGTCCCACCAGCCCAGTGCAGAGAAAAGTAACAGATACCACATGACAAAACATTTTTATAATTCACATATTTAATAATTTACATCTGAATAATAACAATATTTAAGCTAAGAATACTCGGTGAATACAAAACACCGAAAAATGTTCTTAATGCTTTACCACATATCTGTAGTGTACACTTATTGGTCTCATAGACTTAGACAAGTCATTATTTTAAGTTAGTCATATCTATCATGTTCTTTGTATACTGATGATGCTTATTTGCTCTTTATAACAGCCAAGTTATGGGAATAAAGTACTGAAAACAGTCGTTGTCTTTTCTTCTTTATTGTTTTGTGTTATTTGACATTAAGCAATAAACCCAAATTCTGTGTCAACATCACCTCTTTACTGATCTCAACAACAGAGGACACATGAGAGATGAAAACAGAGCACAGTTATTAACACTTCTGTCACAATTCAGCAAAATAGATGATTTGAAGAACCTATGGGTTACGGTGAGTTGTTGAATCTGGGACAGAAATCACATCTTATATATATATATAATCGAGCGCTGAGATGCTCCGCTTATTTGACTGACTGGAAAACCTTGTGGGCCACCTGCAGAAAACAAACAGAGCAGAACAAGTTATAATGAATATAAAAAATAGTTCATTCAAAAACAAAAATTCTGTCACAAAAATAAATAATTTTGGGAGAATTTTTCACAGAAAAAAATAGCAGCATGCAAGTTTATGATAAACGAGAGAATAAATAATGATAGAATTGATCATTTTGGTTAAACTACTGTTTGAAGTTAGGTGTGTGACCTCAAACCTAATCTGTAAACAAGACTCTAAGACTCTAAACTAAACCTCTCTAGCAATCACTGACATCTAACATCCAGAGCATCAGCACTCACACAGTGGTCACGAGCGTGCAGGAAGTCAAAGAGCTCCTCCGTACAGTCTTCCGTTGTCTCCGAGCGCGAGCCGACCCGTGTCTCGCACGCCTCGAGCCGCTCACGAGTGTGAACGCAATGCTCCGTCTGCTCACACTTCTCCCGCACCGTCTCTAACGGGTCCTGAGGAGCAAACATTCAACAATCATCTTCATCCAACTCAGTATGCACAGACATCAAGACATTATGAAGATGCACATCATCTATGAAATGAGACTTGAGACGTAACGTTGGGTCTTGGGATTGACCGAAATGATACAGTCTTCCGTTGTCTCCGAGCGCGAGCCGACCCGTGTCTCGCACGCCTCGAGCCGCTCACGAGTGTGAACGCAATGCTCCGTCTGCTCACACTTCTCCCGCACCGTCTCTAACGGGTCCTGAGGAGCAAACATTCAACAATCATCTTCATCCAACTCAGTATGCACAGACATCAAGACATTATGAAGATGCACATCATCTATGATATGAGACTTGAGACGTAACGTTGGGTCTTGGGATTGACCGAAATGAAAGAGAATAAGAACTGGTAAATAAGGACACGAGCGAAATGTAAGGATACGTGTCGAATTTATTACAGAGTTACAATTCTAGGTGGCACCATAAATTCAGAAAATCATCAAAACTGCACAGCGGCGTTCACAAGGCATCCACAGCATCTACTTTTTCAGATGTGATGATTTTGGCCATGTTCTTCGTACATGTTACGGAGCCTCATAATTGCTGCACGCAGATGCATTTTCTTTTGAATTGGGGGTGAAATTACCAGTTGTCACTAACGTTTTCATGAGATATATATATACACACACATGTATGTATGTGAAATTATAATTAAGATGATTAGTATATATAGCTATATATCCAAAGTGGCTTACAGAAGACTGATTCTTGATCAAGGGCATGACAGTATCCATTAATCACTTTTGAACAACTGCTAAATATGATTTTTAATTCATTTGAACTTATTTGGACATACTATGCCAATATAATATTGCTTTATAATACAAGACATAAAAGACATACCACCATGTCCTCCTCCTCTTCTTCTTCTTCCTCCTGAACACAACACAGTGTATTATTTGGCTACATATAAATGCTTATGTACATAAATAGTATGACAACAACAACATATGATACCTAGAATGCGTGTATTTATTCATACCAGACAAAGGCAAAATCTCAAGCAACAGTTTAGACAGCAGAAGCATAAAATAACAGTAAATATGTACATTAGGTTCAACGTATAGATCAAGCTAGGCCCAACAACCAGAGCGGATTTACATAAAGCGGCTTCTTTAACACACTAAATGACATTTAACCCGCTCTGTAAAATAGTATAGGCTACTATACCTCCTCTGGCTCTCCATTCGTGATCATTTTATCTTCGAAAACCATGATTTCAGCGGAGTTTTCCCTGAAGTGACCCTCTGCGGACCGTGATATGCGCCGATGGAGGACAGCGTGACCCTTTCCGGAAGTTGTAAGTGCTTTGGTGCAAAGAGAGACGGTCCCACCTCTGTCAACTTCCGGTTCAAGCTGTCTCGCTCAGCTGTAAATAAACATGTTTAGAGTCCAGCCATCATCGGTCTGTGCGGATCTTTCTGTATTCGACACAAATTCTCAAAATAGTGAAGTAATATGACATATGTTCACTATATTAATTCCTGCAAGCGTTGATCTTTTATTTTATTTTATTATTATTATTATAATTTTTTTTTATTATTGCACTCTTTAGAACAATGAACATACAAGGGCAATAACATATAGGCCAAATTGCATCAAAACAAATACCATAATAAGCAAAAATATTATTATTATAAAAAATAATAAAAGGAAAGCAATAAGAAAATCACATGTCCATAAACAAGTACAAATAGTTACACATTTTTCAAAGAATAGATTTAAGGCTGTTTTAGTTTTTCGCCTTGTTATTTCTTGCTTCTGTGTGTGCAGGTAGTGACCTATTTCTATTTTAAAATCAGTAAAATCATTTTTTTTACTGCCCATTTACATTTGTGAATAAAGAATTTTCCATATATAATGAGTAAATTCACATTATACCAAATTTTGAAGTCAACAGTATATCTTTGAGTTGCAGTTCAATCTTAGTATTTTTTTAACAAACAACAAAAAAAATCACAGCAAAATAGTTTTGTATAAACACATAAAATAAATGGACACTACTCTCATTTTCCTCTTTACAGAAAACACACTTCAAGTCAATGTCTTCACAAAACTTTGCAGAAATATAATTCAATACAAAAGAAAGAAATAATACAGAACAAAGAACATATGGAGCAATACAGAGGAGAGACGAAAAAATTCACAAATTACAATTTACTGAAAAACTGTTCTGTAATACGAGATGTCTTCAGAGCTTTTTTATTAGAGGAGACTTTTTGAAGTGATGATAATAATAATAAATGTAGATCAGAAGCAAATATTTTGCAGCTGGGTTTAAATGTCAGGCATCTGGCTTTGTGGATATGGAATTTACCCATCATACAAATAAAGTTTAAGACATCGTATAACTCCTTATTGTTAGAAATATCAGAATGGAAAAGAACCGTATTGATGGAAATACTACAGAGCTGGTGGAACAAGAAATAGAAGCTGATATTTGAAGCCAGAGTTATTTAGAATAATAACAGAAATAGAATAAATGAGCAGAGTGGAGAAATATTATGGTTAAGTTGACTTAGATACTTATTACAAGGGTATTAATGACGATTGATTTACTTTATTATTAAACAAAAATGTTTTTGGCACAGTCCATACCTTTAAAAAATAATGTTTGGTTAAAGTTCTGACCCTCTTTATTTATTTGACCCTCTAACTCTAGCACTCTCTATTCTAATTCTATTCTTTAAAAAACAACTTGCCTCTTTTAGACTTGTACTCTATTCATTTACTGCTTGTTTTCTTTAAAAAAAAAACACTAGCTTCTCTAATCTTTTTGTATTCTATCTATGTTTTCTTTTTATTTATTATACAATTAACAAAAGCAAAAAAAAGGCCTCTACCACTAGCTTGCTCTACTCTTTTTCTATTCTATCTGTTTTCTTTTTATTTATTATTATATTATATTATATATTGATATTGCACATCATTGCTCTCTTGTTGATTTTGATTGCTTCTATTGTCATCATTTGCACAGTCCATACCTTTAAAAAATAATGTTTGGTTAAAGTTCTGACCCTCTTTATTTATTTGACCCTCTAACTCTAGCACTCTCTATTCTAATTCTATTCTTTAAAAAACAACTTGCCTCTTTTAGACTTGCACTCTATTCATTTACTGCTTGTTTTCTTTAAAAAAAACACTAGCTTCTCTAATCTTTTTGTATTCTATCTATGTTTTCTTTTTTATTTATTATACAATTAACAAAAGCAAAAAAAAGGCCTCTACCACTAGCTTGCTCTATTCTTTTTCTATTCTATCTGTTTTCTTTTTATTTATTATTATATTATATTATATATTGATATTGCATATCATTGCTCTCTTGTTGATTTTGATTGCTTCTATTGTCATCATTTGTAAGTGGCTTTGGATAAAAGCGTCTGCTAAATGACTAAATGTAAATTTTGCCTTGGCAATAAAATTGTTGCCTCTAAAAAGCAGTGTTTAAAGGAACCCTGAGCCTGCCAGCGTTGATCTGCGTTACATTGTAAATGTTCTGCTGCCAGTTGTTGGCCTGGAGTACAAATAGAAATAAAATATAGAAATAAAAACAGGTTAAATATATATATAATGTTTAAATGCATGTTACCTAGGCTACCTAGCTACCTGCACCTAAGTATAACACAGCTTTTCTCCCTGTCAGGATCTTTTAGGCAATTTTGAGCGCAGCTCATAGTCTTCCTCTTATGCAGGGATCTGATTTCCATCTGCACACTGCACAGGAAATGGAATGATGAAAGTTGGAGCTCTTCTTCTTCTTTTGGAGTTTTATGGCGGTTGGCAAACAAACGATAGGTGTGGACCATTGATGGAAGAGGAATAACTAAAAAAAAAAAAATAATAATAATAATAATAATATATGTATATATATATATATATATATATATATATATATATATATATATATAATATTTTTTTTTAATAAAAAGAAAGTAAACCCTTCTAAATACTGTTAAACAGATCTACTTTTTTTTAAAGAATGTCATTAAAGCATTATATACTTTATAATGATTCAAGTCATTATTCAACAAAGTTTTAAGTGTAATATTTTCTATCCCTGTTTCTTTTCATTCTTCCAACAGAAATGCTCTTTCATTATCATAAGCAGAACAACGTAATAGTGCATGCTCTGCTGTTTCTGGTAATCCACACAGACTACAGTTCCCAGACTCGTGATTATTCATTTTATACAGAGAAGAATTTAAAGCAGTATGGCCGATGTGAAGTCTGGTAATAATCGTATCTTCTCTTCTACTACCAAAATGAACTCTTTCAACCCCAACTTGATTCTGAATATGATAAAGATGTCTTCCTCTCTCCTCCTTATTCCAAGCTTCTTGCCATCTCATATGTTTTATTGCTGTTCTAATTTTAGCCTTAACATCTTTGCTTAGTGGTATAATAATTTCTATATGTGATAATTTCAGTGCCTGTTTTGCTAAATGATCCACAACCTCATTTCCATCCACTCCCACGTGTGCGGGAACCCACAGGAAACATATCTTAATTCCTATCTTATTCACTCTATACAAGAATTTCATACAAAATGTCTGAAGATGAAGATCTTCCACTGATAAGACTTGATAATGCAGAGAATGAGTCTGAACATACCACCGCATTCATTGGCCGAGTATCCTCCATCCACCTGATAGCTAATAATATTGCTACCATCTCTGCAGTGTAAACTCCTACTTGATCAGAAACTCTTTTACCAATCTTGATTTGATAAGTTGGGACAAATACAGCTGCTGATGCTCGTCCTGTCTCGTGATCTTTGGAACCATCAGTGAAAATTGAGATTGCGGAGTTGTAATTCTGTTCTAGATACAGTTTAACCATGACATCTTTTGCTATTACTCTATTTTTGTCTTTAATAATTTCTTGCAAATTAAAGTCTACTAATGGTAAAGGGAATAACCAAGGTGAAATGGGTGACACTACTACTGCAGGGCTCATTTCTACATTTATTATTCCACATGACTGGGCTTCTTCTTCTTCTGCTATCCTTCCACAACTTCTAAACTTGTCTGACTCATGTTCCCAACACTTTTTTAATTGGATGAGTTTCATCATGTCCCTTTACAGAAATCCAATAAGTCAACATCAACTTTACTCTTCTAATATCAAGTGGCAGCTCTCTCATTTCTACCTGTAAGCAATCGCTCCACAACATATTCGTAATGCTTGTGACTGTATCATTTCTACTTTCTGCAGCAAACCTTTCGACGCTGACCCATATGCTATAATAGTTGCACAAACCTATGCCTAAACTACATTTGTTCATCATTTTTATAATGTTTTCATTAGTTTGCACGTTTTGTGCAGTCGTCACTGACACTTAAGCTAGTTGTAAATTACTTTGATTTCAGTTCGTTGTGCTGTAGCTTGCAATGCTTTAAAACTGTGTCTGTTGTTAGTTGTTTTCATTTAAATATAACAGCTGAAATAAACTTGTATTTGTGAATCGTTTTTCATCTATGCTGGTGTAATTGTTCTTAAACTGTTAGGCTTAGGCTGTATTTACAAAATGAATAGGAATCTAAGACCACACACACACAAGCATGAAAGTGTTCCTTTAATAAGTACAATTTTGGATTAAACAAAATTGTATGGACACAAGTTTAAAAAGTAGCCTATATTTGGTACACTGTAAATGAGAAAACAAATGCTTCTCATCATTTTATGGAATGGAATAAGAAACTAATTTCATGTTAAAAAAATAATTTCATTAATTAACAAATGTTCATAAGTGTGCTTGTTTTGATATGATATATACACTACTGTTCTAAGGATTTGTATTAGTAAGGTTCTTTGTTCATCAACTGCATCAATTAAAAATATTAAAAAACATTAATATTGTGGAATGATTTAACAATTTAAAATAAAGGTTTTTCCCCCTGTGATGTCAGATCTCAACTTCTTCTCTTTAGTGTCTCATAACCCTTCAGAAATCATTCTAATATGCTGATTGTCTGCACAAGAAACATGTCTGATTATTATCAGAGTTGAAAATGGTTGTACTGCTTAATGAAGCGTGGAAACCATTATACAGCGACAGGATTCCTTGATGAATGGAAAGTTCAGAAGAACAGCATTTATTTGAAATATAATTTATTTTTTACGTTATAAATGTCTTTACTGTCATTTTTATTAAATTGATGCATTCTTGAAGAGCAAAAATATACATTTCTTAAAAATAAAAATAAAAGAATTCATAGTAATCAGAAACTTTTGAATGTTAATGTCATGTATCAAATGCCAGAATCAAGTGAAGAATTTGTGTTTTTTTAGCTTTATTATGTCATTTTTATACAGCAGATTCTACAAGGGCGTTAACATCACACTCTCTTGTCTCCAATGTTGTCTTGTTTTGGTGCATACATCTTTTTAATTTGTAACAAGGATTCAATAGTGATTCATGCTCAAAATTCAGGAAAACTTGACTTTATTAATCGCATCTTCCATGACTAACATTTTCCTGGATTTTGAGTGTGAATCACTATTGAATTCATATTTTTTAAAACAAAATGTCACTGTCTCACATAATATCAAACATTCACACCAACACACATACACAACTAAAAGAAAACAAGTAGATAGAAGAGAAAAAGAATAGTGAAAGCTAGTGTTAGAGGCCTTTTTTTAGAAGAACACAAGCGCGCATGTCCGGGAAACTCATGAATATTCATGTATGCCCCGCCCACTGAAACCAAAAATATCGGAAACCAAAAATCTCGTAACACCTGGTTCTTAAAAACTCAAAAAATGAGAACACGATCGCCACACACACACACACACACACTGAGCAGCAGTTATGGAGCGCATTAATGTGCAGCAGCTTGTATTAGACATGGATATTAACTGGACGCCGGTGATTGCAGCCACAGTTTGCGGTACAGGTGCATTATATCTCTTCTTGAAATGGAGAAATTACCAGAAGATTCAGAAGAAAATACTAAACGCACGGAAAAGACGAGATACATCTCTTCTACAGGCTGAACAAGCGGTGCAACAATTTAAAATACGGGTATAAAAACTAACATGCATCTATTATTAATGCAATATACATGGAATATGCATTGTGTGTAGAGTAAGTGTTTATGAATGTGCCTGTCGTGTATAAAAATTATATTGTCATATAATATGGGGTAAGTTGTCACAATGGAATCTTCTGCTACTGTCCATCTTTAAGCTAAATGGAAACAGTAAAGTTTATGTAACTGTACAAATGGAAGCTGTAACAAAATCCACTATATTTTCCATTCTTACAAATCGAATAATTAACACATGTAAAAGATATTTACATATTTAAAACATATTTTTGATAATTTACTCAATTTTTTTTATTTCAAACTTAAATTTTTGCAAGCTTGAATTGAGTACTATAATTGTTTTTTTTTGCCTGAACTAAATCTGTAGTATTTACTTAACCACAGAATAATTTTTGTCAGTGCAGTCTGCTTTTTATAGAGAATCAGATAAAGATAAAGTCTATTTTCACTATATTGTTGACTCTTTTCTGAATGGAGGTGAGTGTGGTGTAGTTTTCCATTTTTACATAACTGATGTTACAAGAACATTATGATACGGCAATTTTAGTTTAAACTAATTTGACACATTTAACTAGATGTTTGGAAACCAACATATAAAACCACACTGCTAGAGGAAAAAAGCATTTGTGTAATTGGACATTTGACTCAAAACCTTCTAGTTATGTAGTTTGTGCAACAATGTAAATATATTTACCTTTAAAAAAAAAAATATATATATATATATATCCCATTAAACCTGCTGAAATACAAGGAGCATGAACTGAAATTCTCAGTTCCACGCGCATGTCCGGGGAAACTCATGAATATTCATGTATGCCCCGCCCACTGAAACCAAAAATATCGGAAACCAAAAATCTCGTAACACCTGGTTCTTAAATTTTTGGCATAAAAGAAAAATCAATAATTTTGACCCATACAATGTATTTTTGGCTGTTGCTACAAATATACCCCAGCGACTTAAGACTGCTTTTGTGCTCCAGGGTCACATATTATAAGAAATTAAACCTATAGCAATTATGATATATATATATATATATATATATATTCATATATTATATCATATATTGCTTTCTTTACTTTGGGATCCGTGTGAAAAAGTGCACAAGGCCAGCAGGAAAAGAAAACTCTTTGTTGGGTTGTGTAATGTTGTACTTCAAAGTCTCTGGAGGTGAACAAGAATCTGAACTGCAGCACTGAGATCTTAATGGAGTCTGTGGCGCAGCTGGAAGACATCAAATCTCAAAAGAAAGGTCTTCTGTACGGAGTGCCCATCAGCATCAAGGACAACGTCGCATATGAGGTGAATATGATGGCTAGACAGGTTCAGAGAAGTGTCTTCCTGTTTGAGGTGTATCTAACATCCTGTTTGTGTGAGCAGGGTCATGACACTTCCTGTGGTGTGGTGAGTAAGTTGGATCAGCCTGCGCTCGTGGACAGTGTGGTGGTTACAGTGCTGAAGAAGCAGGGCGCGATCCCGTTCATCAAGACCAACATACCACAAGGTCTTCTCAAGTGAGAAGATTTTTTTTCTTTTACGAAGAATATAATTTCTAATTTTTGATGTTGCAGTGAACTTTATTCATGAAGCTCAGCTGTTCACCTTACAAAGCAATTTTGTTATTAATTTGAAACCATTTATCTATGGAACAGAGATATACAGCCCAAGGACAATTCTGGGGGGGGGGGGATTAAATGGAAAATCCTGGTAATATCAAATGATTTGCAGGCCAAGAAGAGTCAGAATTTTTTTTATCTTAAACCAGCAAGAGTGTATGAAGAGACCATGCAGTTAGTAGCTCATTTGCTGGAGCTTAGTCACAAAAGGTCCTTTTTTTTTTTTTTTGCAACATTATTCATGATATTTAAGCTCATTTATCCTACCTCTGACAACTGTCAATGTAAAATCAAATTTTCCAACAAGGAAAAAATGATATATGATTTATATTGTAAAGAACATTTGTAAGTATAAAACAATGTTTGTTGTTGAATTTGAATTAAATTTTTGCTGATTTTAATAAAATATTGTGTCCAGACAGGATGAAAACTAAAACCACAAAAAACTTTTTCACTTGAAATTAAAATAATATATATATTAAATAAACATATTATATTTCAGCTGGTTGCCAAGGCAACATTTCTAATTTTTGTTTAGTTTAACTTGATAAACTATAATTATTAAATCTAAAAGTGAAAAAAAAATACAAAACCATATTGATTTTATTTTTTAATGACAAAAACATACAACAAAATTACTACAGCTTTAACTCAAATTGACCTGAAACCAGAAATAGAAAATGAAGATATTGAATGAAAACTATAATAGAATCTCAGTGATACTAAAACAACAATGTGCAATATTGAGGCAAACATGCATTGTCACAATAAAAAATGCTTTTAAAGATAGGTTTAATTTTTTTCCTTTTATGAAGAATATCATTTCTTTCTTTTCCCAGTAGCCTTTATTCATGAAATTCAACTGTTCACCTCACAAATCAATTTATGTGTTACCATTTTGAGACATTTATCTGTGGAACAGAGGCATACAGTCCAAGGGCAAACATTCCTATAACTAGTTTGTGCTTTCTAAAAGTACTTCAGTTCTCTCCTGCAGACCTCAGTATTCATAACAGAACAGATTTTTATTGCCATTTGTTAAACTTATGGTATTATGACATTATGGTCTGCTATTACATGTATAAGATCTAAGGTGTAACTTATGCTGAAACCATGATTTTCCCAAGATAAGACCCCTGTACAGTTAAAAAAACAAAGAGTGGTTTAACACCACTCATAAACACCTGGGGCCCCACAATCATTATACATTTTATGAGAAGAAAATGTTCATTATAATGATCTCGATCACAAATGCCAAGTTTCAGGGGTCAACTAGGTTAGAAGCTTTTTTCACCACTCAGGAAGAGAGAGAGTGAAGGTTCTGGAAAGCTACTTTGTGCCTTTGTATCCACTGTTGTTACCAACTCAAACCCTCTGTATTTGTATCTACTGTAGTTATGACTGCAGTAACCCCATTTATGGGGAAACCTTGAACCCCTGCGACCTTCAGAAGTCCCCTGGTGGTTCATCCGGAGGGGAGGGAGCTCTGATTGCAGGAGGCGGCTCCTTTCTAGGCATAGGCACTGACGTTGCTGGGAGCATTCGTATCCCAGCATCCTTCTGTGGGATTTGTGGATTTAAGCCCACAGAAAGGAGGATAAGGTTCATATGCATCTTAAATCTAATTTGTGTGAGGATACTGTATGCGGTGAGGAAGAGTTTCATAAAGCAAAGGGTTTACAGTAGGTTTTGGAAGTGTAATGCTTGTTACAGTAATTGAACATTTTAAAGATTCTGTCCTACAAATAACCTCTTGAGTTCTATAAATCCCCTTGTGTCGACTCAACATAAATCATAAAAATTAATATATGTTGAGATATTGTTGTGTGTTAAAACAGTAACAGGGTTAACCTGGTGGCTAGCCATTACTAGCATGTGCTCAGGTATTTAGTAGAAAAATAATTCAATGCTTGTATTCTTGCAAATCTCCAGTTTTAAATAATCACTTGTTTGCAATAGAAAATCAAGGTACCAGGGATGATCATTTAAAAGAGAGAGAGAGAAATATATATAGTAGCCTAATTACTAATGTAATGATGTTTCATACAATAACCATAATGTAATGTCCTTTATTAATTGCATATGTGTGGCTCAATCGCAAAAACATGTCTAGGTCATATTTTCATTGACATGTAAATAATGTCACATTGTAAAAATGCTTTATTTTATTCAAGAAATATATAAATTCTTGTTACCTGTTTTTGAATTTGAGGTGAAAATGTCCTGTTCCAGTCTTGGCATGATATTGACAGGTTTTGTGAAAGTCACCTTTCACCTTAATCTACCTGTTTCTCTTGTTCTCTGTTTTGCTTGTTTTTTTATTTTATCACTAAGGATTTTTCATTTATCCTTAGTGTTCGTGGAATCAGTTCTTGCGTCAAAGGCCAGAAATCAGGTGAGATCATGTTTATCATCGTGCTGTTCTAGTCCTGAACTTTACACTTACAGAACATCAGGTACTGTCTATCATGTAATTGTAGCATTGTGCTGGTGTGTTTGCAGTGTCGTCCTCTCTTGGCCCTTTGGCAAGGGACGTCGAGAGCTTGGCACTGTGTATGCGGGCACTGCTCTGCCAGGACATGTTCTCCTTAGACCCCACCGTCCCTCCCATACCGTTCAACCAAGAGGTTGCATATTAAATATCACACACCAAAGATGCCTGTATTTGTGATGTGTTATGCAAATGCAGAATCTATGATACTTTGCTCTTGTTAAACAGGTGTATGAGAGCTCCGAGCCCCTGAGGATTGGTTACCATGAGAACGACGGGTATCTGCAGCCGTCTCCGAGCATGGCCAGGGCCTTCAGGGAGACTAAGGACCTGCTGGAGAAAGCGGGGCACACGGTACACAGACACACTGCCTTAACAGTTGTTATGTAAATCAGTGGCAGATTGTAGGTAAGAAAGAAAATGCAGTGGTTATGAATTGGTCATGAAAGTCTGAATGGTTTTCAGTCCACTGTAGTGGACACCATACATCTGAGGGTTAAAAGCTGTGTCAGAACACTTGAAAAACTGCTCTGATGTTCTGGTGTGTCGTTCACATTTTAGCTGGTTCCATTGCAACCCCTGCGGCTCTACCATGTCTTCCATGAGTTGGCTTTCAGAGGGATCATGGGTGACAGAGGTCATACCCTCATCAGTCATCTGTACGTCTGGTATCAGCACATTTAGATAGTCATTAAAGGCACTGTAGCCACGTCTTATTCATAATAACCATGTGTCTGTTGTATATTGTATGTGTTTTGTGTGATTTCAGGAAGCCAGGCCCCGTTGACCCGTGTCTCCGCGATCAGTACATCGTGTTGAGCACTCCAGGCTTCATAAAGAGACTAATTTCTGTTGTTCTCAAGCCTTTTGTGAGTGATGAAATTGCAATTGTTTCCTGCTTCTCATTTGCATCTAATTAAGCAATCAGTTGTTTTGGAAAGAGGATATTTAACCTAATGTGTTTTTCTCTGGTTTTGATGTTTGTACTCTTCAGTGTCCACGGATTTCTGCAAGCATAGATGCAACTCTTGGAATTGGGTCAGTTATAGAGATGCACATTTTATTCATTTGAATAATTAACATAATTATGTTGATAAATATTATTTGCTAGAGTGTTATCTAAGTTGGTTACAATTACGTTTTTTTTATTTATTTTTTTTACAATTTAAAAGTTTTCGAAAAATGTGAAATACACTACCGCTCAAAGTTTGGGATCAGTACGATTTTAAAAAAAAAGAAATTAGTACTTTTATTCAGCAAGGATGCATTAAATTGATAAAGCAACAATAAAAATTTACATTATTAAAAACAAAAAGTTACAAATGCTGTTTTTTCTAATCTTCGCACTCATTAAAGAATCCCAAAATACATTTTATCATGTGAAATATGAAGCAGTACAACTGTTTTCAACATTGATAATAATCAGAAATGCTTCTTGAGCAGCAAATCAGCATATTAGAATGATTTCTGAATGTAACCTTTGACTCACTTAATGAGTTCACAAGTAAACCATATACGAATAGACAAGCAGTCAAAACGGTGTTTGTTGCAAAAATATTATTTGCTAGAGTGTTATCTAAGTTGGTTACAATTACGTTTTTTTTTTTTTTTTTTTTTACAATTTAAAAGTTTTCGAAAAATGTGAAATACACTACTGCTCAAAGTTTGGGATCAGTACGATTTAAAAAAAAAAAGAAATTAGTACTTTTATTCAGCAAGGATGCATTAAATTGATAAAGCAACAATAAAAATTTACATTATTAAAAACAAAAAGTTACAAATGCTGTTTTTTCTAATCTTCGCACTCATTAAAGAATCCCAAAATACATTTTATCATGTGAAATATGAAGCAGTACAACTGTTTTCAACATTGATAATAATCAGAAATGCTTCTTGAGCAGCAAATCAGCATATTAGAATGATTTCTGAATGTAACCTTTGACTCACTTAATGAGTTCACAAGTAAACCATATACGAATAGACAAGCAGTCAAAACGGTGTTTGTTGCAAATGCTTTTACACAGTAGCTTTATTAAAAATAACAAACTTATTGAACAAATAAAAAAATGGAAATGGGTAATAACAAAAAAACACCAGTTCATCCAACTTCAGCTTCACACAGAGTATTTTCTCTCACATAATTTAGTGTACATTATGCTTCTTAGTTGGTATATTCTTTCTGACCACACATTTCACCTTTCAGTTTCCCGTTCTATCCTTCTAATCTGCTTCCTTTAAAACATCCGGATCATGTGACACTGAAGACTGGAGTAAAATTCAGCTTTGATCACAGAAATAAACTACATTTAAGAGTATATTCAGATTTTTTTTTTAAGGTTAAATTGTAATAAAATTTCACAATATTACTGTTTTTGTGGTATATTGATAAAATAATTGCAGCATTGGTGAGCAGACTTCTTTCAAAACATAAAAAACCACATCAATCACAAACATTTGAATGGAAGTGTATTTTCACCCAAAAATTAAAAAAAGAATGATTTACTTTTAAAATGTATTATTTACCCTTCAAAACCTAAAACATGACTTTTTTTTTTGTATTTATTTTTATTTTTCTCTCTCTCCTGTTAAACAAAAAAACACCATAATATATATTCTCAGTCTTCAGAAGTCTGATAGCTTTGTGTTTGTGCAGAATTTAAATGCATTTTTGGGTTCATTTAATATATAATATATTTAAATTATTTAACTTTTTTTCTTCCTTTTTTAAGGTCTGTGGCAGAATTGTGGAGACAACATGTAAATATTGAGGTAGTTATTTATTATATTGATTTCATAATGTGGATTTTCAACAGCTTTCATCAACACCACTGTAGAAACTATGTAAATGATTATCAACTTTATCAAGGGAAAAAGAGCTGGTGATGTTTTGGAACTGAGGGGGGCTTATTGCTATAGTACATTAAACCATGCGAAGCGAGTTTAATCATTGCTAGAAAAAAATTCAAAGCCATCCTGATGAAAACCAGCATACACTTTCATGGCTTCTTCACATCGGCATATCCTTACTCAACCAATAGCTTTTGCATAATTCTCATCTAAAAATCAAGATCTGCTAAATAGTTCTGGCACAACTTCTACAAACACACCTCACACCTTCCTCAACTTTTAAATTGGACGTTTTTCTGCCAAATTGACCACATTCTTCACCTCTTGTGTCTGAACTGTATTTTACATGCTGTATAATGTTTATGATATTGTTACGTGTCCTCGTTCCAGTGTATTATTGTGACTTTGAATAACATGGATATGAAAGATTCTTATTCTGACGTGATTGTTTTCTTATCTGTAGGAGTACATTCAGGAGGTGATAGCAGAGTGGAGGAGACTGAATGTGGATGTTTTGTTGTGCCCCATGCTTGGACCAGCCTACAATTTCAATTACTGCGGGAGACTCACCAGTAATGTCTTACCTCATATTTACATTACCATTACATTTACATTATCTTTTTGTCCGTAAGGCCAGGTTTTTGTCATGAAGTGCAATTATATATATATATATGTATGTGTGTGTGTGTGTGTGTGTGTGTGTTTGCTGTATGTGTATATGTATGTCTTTTTTTTTTTACTACTTAATCACTATACCACATCTGATGTCTCATTGTTTTTTTTTTTTGCTTTTAATTCCTTCAGCATTACTAGTTAGTTTGACTAGTAAAACATTTTTTTGACCTGTCATACGTCTCCGTTTGATTACATCTCCTTGATGGTTTTAAAGGTATAGTTCACCCTCAGACCATCCAAGATGTAGATGAGTTTGTTTCTTCAACATATTTGGAGAAATGTAGCATTGCATCACTTGTTCACCAATGGATCCTCTGCAGTGAATGGGTGCCGTCAGAATGAGAGTCCAAACCTCTGATAAAAACATCACAATGATCCACAAGTAATCCACACCACTCCAGTCCATCAGTTAACATCTTGAGAAGACAAATGCTGCATGCTTGTAAAAAAACGAATTCATCATTAAGACATTTTTAACTTCAAACCGTTGCTTCCAGCTAAAATATAAGTCCTCTATATATAATATTGCTTTCTCCAGGGAAAAAGTTGTCTTATCCAAATCAGGAGAGAAATCTGCACAGATCAAGCATCGTTTACAAGGCAAAACATTCTGACGGCACCCATTCACTGCAGAGGATCCATCGGTGAGCAAGTCATGGAATGCTACATTTCTGCATCTTGAATAAAAGCTTACTTGTCCAGAAGAAGAAGCAAACTTATCTATATCTTGAATGCCCTGAGGTTGAGTACATTTTCAGCAAATTAAAATTTTTGGGTGAACTGTTCCTTTAAATGTAACATATTTATTATTACATTTTTACTGTATTTAACTTGTAAAGCTGAGGGAATAAAAGCTTACATGCTTTACCTATGTGCCAATCTTATACTTCCTGTTAGGGATTTACTTAAAAACTGGGCTGATGTGGATTGTGATTCTGTGGTTTCTGCGGTTTCATGTTACTTATTAACTTGACCGTAATGATTTCAGCATTACTTAAGGTCAGTAACAGTCACCTAAGTTAATTTTCTCCACTCTGAAGGTGCTCTCAGTTACACCAGTCTATACAACCTGCTGAACTTCCCTGCCGGGGTGGTGACCGTGTCTACAGTGACGGAGGAGGACGAGGCACAGCTCAGTCAGTACACGGGTGCCCATGGGGACATGTGGGACAAACTCTTCGTTAAGGTACATTTTCCCAGTGCAAGACCACTGAGGTAAATTGCCATTAAATGCTTATGTGTTTTTGTCCGTCTTAATCAGTGTTGGGCTAGTTACTCAAAGAATGTAATATATTACTAGTTACTCCATTCAAAATTAATATTGTTACTTATTACTTTCTGGCAACAGTAATTAGTTACACTACTAGTTACATTACTTTTTCTTCACGCCCCACAGAAGTTGTAACTGTATTTTCCACATGAAATGCTTCTAGAATGTTACTAACAACATATTTCTGCCTCATCATTTGACCAAAATCCACATTGGATCGCAGTCAGAAGTTATTACAAACACTCAGTAGTGATTGATAGTGACATTCAAGAGAAAGTGTTGTATTAATCTCATTAATTGTCATGTGTAGCTTGAAGCTAATTGTAATCTCTCCATATATGATTATATTTCATTATGTATTTTATCAAATCACGTTTGTAAGAAACTGTTTAATTTTCCAAAAATATTTGTAATTATAGTAATATAATGTACCACATGCTGATCAGAGGGATGTGGGTGGGATGTAATGTCAGAGTAAAGTAAAGCCACAACTTACTCAACAGTGTTCAGATCATCTTTTTTCCTGACAAAATCAATATAATGCAATATTTCTATCTGCTGAATGTAAGCTTTTCCATATTCCAAGCTTGCCTGCTGCACTGGGGACATCACATGCATGTGCGAGTTGTGAAAATTATGAAAATAAATCTAGAAATGATTTGATTGTTGGATTTTAAATCAGCGGGGTTGAGGCAAAAGTTCTCTAAGCTAGTAACTAAGCTGTTTGATGGATGGTAACTGTAATATTATTACTGAAATCTTATTAGTAATTAGTTACACTACTAGTTACTGCAAAAAGTAATATTATTACAGTAACTAAGTTACTAGTAACTAGTTACTGCCCAACACTGGTCTTAATACATTGTAAACTTTGTGTGGGTTGAATGCCTGACCACCACAAGGAGGCAGTATAGTCAAGATTACAAAGAAGTAACCACACAGAAAGCGGCAGGCTGACATATGTTTTATTAAACTATAAACTTTATAATTTTACTAAATATAATGGTCTTATAACTTAGTAGTAAATCCATATATGACACTGTGTATTTTTGGGTCATTCTAATCTAAGGAGACTGCACTATTTGCTCCTGATTTTTTTTTGTTTGTTTTTAATTTAATAATTTCATTACAAACAATTAACAGGTGTCAAAAAATTGTTTTACCATGCCCATTTTTTTTTATATTAGACCAATCCTAAATATAGGATGACAATCTTACAGAGTACCAATAGTTTTTTATTAATATTCTGATTCACATTTTTCAAATGTGTTGTTACAAATAACGCATAACAGCATGAAAAAAAATGTTTCCAAGCATGTTTTTTGTCATCTCCATAACATTTCATATGTTTGCATTTAATTTTTATTTAATTGTAATTAGGTTTAATTGTCAGTGTAGAAATGACAAATTTCTTTTACAGTCAATAATGTTTCATTTTGTGTCATACAAATGCTTTTCTGAAGAAATGCATCATTGTGTTGTGAGTTTTGGGCGTGGCGATTTGGATTAAATACTTATGAAGACTATATAAGAAACGTATGATCAAAACATTATCACTCCTTTAAAAACGATCAATTCTAACCATTATTTTTAAAGGTGGAATGTCAAATGCAGTGCATTAAAAAAGCCTAAAATGTTATTTTTTTTTAATTTCATATATTTTATTTTATATAAACTATTAGACTATTTAATGGTGATTATTGGGAACATACAGATTGGTTGATATTCAGACAATAAACAAAACTAAAAATAAAATTGTTTTAAAATTAATTTTGTATTACAAAGCAAACCCATGTTAATGGTTAATTATATCAATAATATGGCATGGGATGCAAATGAGGCACAAAAAACTCTGTGTTTCTCTGTGTGTGTGTGTACTTCCTTAGCGAAACTTGTGATGGGCAAACGTCCTCACTTACATGGTGAAATATCATGACAGCTAACTAGTGAGGACATTGTGTGCCATCACTAGTGAAAAAGTCTTATAATTCGGTCAAATCATGTTTCGTTATCAATGTAGTGTTTTGCACAGGTTTCTGTGATGGTTGTGTTTAGGAGAAATGCCATAGAAATATCATTAACCTGATATAAAAAACAATGGAAGTCTATGAGATGTCCTCCCTAATATAGTGAAACGTGTGTGTGTGTGTGTGTGTGTGTGTGTGTGTGTGTTTTCAGGCGGTGAAGGGTGGCGTTGGTCTCCCTGTGGCAGTGCAGTGTGTGTCTCTGCCGTGGCAGGATGAAATGTGTCTGCGCTTTATGAGAGAGGTGGAACAGCTCACAGCCAAGAGCAAACTCACCAGGAAACATTAATGATTGAAATTCTGCTGTGTATGTTTGTGGGCTGCTAACGGTTCAGTCCCAGGTGAGCCATGAGCAGGCCTACACTGAATCTGCGGCCGCAGAAACCTCTACAGATTCTATCCTACAAGTTCTAGGTAACTCACAAATCCTATATGTTGTTCATCAAAAACTTTAACTGACCTTGATTATGTTTTCAGTTAAGAACAAGTTCTGCTGTGTGTTAAGGTTTTGGAAGAAAGAATGGTACTGTAACGTTCATTAACTGTATTTTTTTTTTAATTTTCTGAAATTACTACAAGTAAGCCGTTTATATCTGTTTGTCAACCAGTGGAAGACAGGAAGAATCTGTGTGAAATCAGTCTCTATATGTTGTTCATCAAAAACTTTAACTGACCTTGATTATGTTTTCAGTTAAGAACAAGTTCTGCTGTGTGTTAAGGTTTTGGAAGAAAGAATGGTACTGTAACGTTCATTAACTGTATTTTTTTTTAATTTTCTGAAATTACTACAAGTAAGCCGTTTATATCTGTTTGTCAACCAGTGGAAGACAGGAAGAATCTGTGTGAAATCAGTCGTTAGTTTTTGCAATAACACTTTGGTGAAGATTTTTCGCTGCTGAAATTTCACACCTTTAATAAATAACAAGTAACTCTTAATCATTCTTCACAATGTTATGAATATATATATATATACGTATATAATCACAATGAAACATTAATATTTGCACTCACTATAGAAGCAGTAAAGCTTCATCAAAACTGAATGAGGATTTGAATGTTTCTCTTCATTTCTGTATCATTTTGTATAATTTAATGCCTCACAAATTCATTAAACGAAAATGAATCAGAGCTGCACATCACAGGTTCACTGGAAAACCATCGTCCTTGCTTTGCTGTCGTTATGAGATGAGCGGCACTCATTTCTGTGCCCTGAATGATGACTTTGGTTGGAAAGGCTTTAACTGGACTTAATGACACGTGACACTATCAGCTCCGATGTAATGTAAATATTTGTCTGTTCTGGGTTTTCCACACATTTTACATTCTTCATTTACATGAGTCATCAAGGATGGAAACTCATTAGGGACATTTTGATTTCCTCTCATTTTATTGTTCTCTTTCCTGTTTCACTGTTGAAATGGATCCTAATTGTAATTCTGGCCTGCAAGGTAATGTATTTAACATTTAAAAAAAAAACATTGCTTTAATAATGTAACCTTGACAAACGTTCAAAATTTGGGATCAGTAAGATTTTTTTTTTTAAGAAATTAATACTTTTATTCAGCAAGGATGCATTAAATGGGTCAAAAGTGACAGTAAAGATATTTAAAATCTTACAAATTATTTCTATAATTTCTATTCACTGTCAAATCAGTGTACTAGAATTGATTTCTGAAAGATCATGTGACTCTGAAGACTGGCATAATAGCTGAAAACTGCTGAGAATTCAGCTTTGCATCACAGAAATTAATTATATATATATTCAAATAGAAAACAGTTATTTTAAATATTAATAATTTTTCACAATATTACAGTTTTTCTGTATTTTTGTCCTGAAAACCTGCCCTTGATTTCTGGTTTTCAGTGTTGTCTGCAGTTAGAGACAACTATATGGCACAAAAATTAACCCAGCACTCCTAAGTCTGACCAAATCAGCATTTCAAAACCAAAGATCAGATTCAAAAGCGTGATTTGTTCATTGAAATAGAGCTAAATTTCAGTCTGTACCTCACACAAAGCAACCGTACACAATAAATTTTTTTTGTTGGTGAATATTTTGGTGGGAAAAGATTTTCCTCTATTTGTGCATAATTGTTATTAATTGTGTCCAATTTACTCAATTCCTTAAGTTGTGGTTAAAGATGGAGATTATTGGAATGAGTAATAATTGTAGTTCTATCACAACAACTCTCTGAAGATTTTAGCATGGTAATGGATATATGACACTGTTAATGTATTTGGTCTTGGCAGAAAGATCTGCTACGCTGCTGCGGCTGAATTACTGCTGCTGTTGGTTATTGCTGTTGTTGTAAATGATTGCTGCTGCAACGCAAGTTCAGGAACGTGCTACTGCCAATACATACACCGATATGGTGCTGTGAGTAGTTAAAACATACTGCTGCTGCACAAATAGCATAACCCGTAGCAGATCTATACAGGTGGAGCTGGGGAAGGTGGAGGGTTTCAGAGGAACTCCGAAAGTGCGCTGTGAACTGTTCTAGTGAATGTTAACCAGCCATTTAAATGTAAAGCATTACATTACTCATCATCGTGTACTAAGACTAACGGAAAAGGAAAAGTTGCTATTTTCTAGGCCGATATGGCTAGGAACTCTACTCTCATTCCGGCGTAATAATCAAGGAACTTTGCTGCCGTACCATGGGTGCAGCAGGCGCAATGATATTACGCAGCGCCTGAAAAATAGGCTAACTTCCGTCAACATAACCAACGTGACCACCTGCTTGCACAGGGAGCGTGCTGGGGACTATTTTCAGGCGCTGCGTAATATCATTACGCCGGAATGAGAGTATAGTTCCTAGCCATATCGGCCTAGAAAATCACAACTTTTCATTTTCCGTCGGTCTTAGTACACGATGTAACTACAGAAGTGTCAAGTTTTAAATAGGAAAAATATAGAATTTTTTTGTCATTTTTGAGCGAGATGCTAACGGTCTAATCAGATTCAATTATCTATGCTAAGCTACAGCTAAAAGTGCTACCGCCAGACCCGGAGATCGGCTGAATGGATTTGAAAATGGTAAAACTCAACTGTTTAACTCTAGGGGAGTCGGAAAATGAGCCGATTTTCAAAAGTAGTGGAGTGTTCCTTTAAGTCCGTTCCTGGTTACAGGCAGGTGATTTTGATCAGGGTTGACTCTAAACTCTAAAGGGCCCTAGAATCATGGTGGTGAGTGTTTCTCTATAGAGGAAATGTATTTTTGAGATTTCAAGCAGTGGATGAAACTGTATGTGCAAATGTTTCATGCAGTAGGCTACAGACACCTGTCTGGACGTTGAAAAGTATGTCTGGCCCGGCACGTACAGCCGGATTAGGGGATAACGATAATTGTGAAGATTTCTGCGATTCAACAGTCCAGTGATTCAGGTTTTGGCAGCTTTTGGGTTCTTATTGCACAAACGGGAAGCATCGCCTCTGGACAGGATTCTCTTTTCTCCTGTGCCATTCTGCTTCTTTTCTTCTTTTCTCGTTTTTTGCTCTACGTCACAGCACTCCTTACGCGCTTCTGCTACGTTTGAGTTTTCCTTTCTTTCCTTCGGCTGTGAGCTCGCCCCGAGGCCCTTATAGCCAAATTGGTTTACATTGGGGAGATAAATGCTCTGCAAATGCGCTTAAACACATACAGTAAAAATGCAGACAGTGCGTATCGGGATTACCGACCGAGTCAGAAGGCGGAAAGAGAGCCGCTGCTCGCCGAGTCTGTCTCATCTTTCAGGAAGAGCAGAGGAGGATTTAGCATATCCTTGCCTGTCAGTAATTCCTGGAATTATATAATGCCGTGGCAACAATAAAAGTCCGGCGGTATTGTGAAAGTATTGTTTTGCAGGGCCGGCAGATCGAGTCGTCGAGCGGGTCAAATGGAAGGGTAAGACTGTGCGCCGCTTTGCAGAGTTTTCAAGTGAGAATCCTGTCGAGTGGAATTATGGGGGATCTGCTTTAAACCTCTGAAGTGAGGAAGGAATTTCTGCTGAGCGGCTTCTTCTGTTGTCTTAGCGCTGAGAGCGGTGGAGGAGTTTGATGTTTCAAGTTACTCCTACAGAATGTTTTGCAAAAGTGGTAGCGTTCAGTTACTCGGAGATAAATGCTCTGCAAATGCGCTTAAACACATACAGTAAAAATGCAGACAGTGCGTATCGGGATTACCGACCGAGTCAGAGAGCGGAAAGAGAGCCGCTGCTCGCCGAGTCGGTTTCATCCACTCTCAGGAAGAGTAGAGGAGGATTTAGCATATCCTTGCCTGTCAGTAATTCCTGGAATTATATAATGCCGTGGCAACAATAAAAGTCCGGCGGTATTGTGAAAGTATTGTTTTGCAGGGCCGGCAGAGCGAGTCGTCGAGCGGGTCAAATGGAAGGGTAAGACTGTGCGCCGCTTTGCAGAGTTTTCAAGTGAGAATCCTGTCGAGTGGAATTATGGGGGATCTGCTTTAAACCTCTGAAGTGAGGAAGGAATTTCTGCTGAGCGGCTTCTTCTGTTGTCTTAGCGCTGAGAGCGGTGGAGCAGTTTGATGTTTCAAGTTACTCCTACAGAATGTTTTGCAAAAGTGGTAGCGTTCAGTTACTCTTTTTTTTTGTCTGAATTTAAAGGTGAACTCTGTCATATGAGGAGCCTAATAATTACATTGAGCGGGTCGCCTCTTGGGGGCAAGCATGTTGAGATCACATGACCAGCTGAACACTACTCATTGTGTCTTTGTAACCACTGTTATCGGACAATTTTGCATGGAATAAATGATTCTCAGTGAATAGGGTATTTTTTTTACAATGGCATCAGTAACTGCTTTTATTGATTGTACCTTTAAAACACATGCAAGAAATCTGTCATATCATGAGAAAACTATTTTTTCTTGTGCTTATTTTTTGTGCTACATTACATCACTTTCGTCCCATGTGCTCCTACCTTGAAAAAATGTTGAGCACAAAGAATTTTAGGGGTGCAATGAAAATTATTTAAAAATGTTAATAAAGGGATGCGTTGACTATTTTTTTTAACTGTTTCAAACTGTATTCATTTAATAATTCTGGAATTGTTAAAAAATGTAAACATTTAATACAGTTTGTTGTAACCAAAATACCAATAATATACAGAGAGAAAAAAATGCTCTGCATAATGCAAGGGTTTTAATTATAATAAGCCTGAAATACACTGGGACTCTTATTTTGAAATGTCTTTACTACTTGTAGCTGATTATTCAAACAAATGAGGGAGTTAATATGCTGTCTTAAAAACATCTAAAACATTGCAATATAAACACCATAAAGTAATGCAAGTCTTTTAAAGGACAAACAGGACCTACTTTTTATTCACGCATATACTCCTAAATGCATTTTACAGTTTGCACACATCTATCTTTAGTCACAAAGATGATTGAAATGCTGGTACTGTTGGGCTCTGCTTCCTCCCCTCTCCAAAATAAGCATATATAGTAAAACTGCCTTGGAGTTTTGTTACATTAGATAAATACATTTAATACAAGACCGCCAACATTGATATGCAAATAGCTCCTGTTAAAGAGGATATTGCTTGATACAATTATTCCCAAACACCAGAAGAACCAACGATAGAAGTAAAAAACAAACAACAAAAAAACAGTTTTGTAGCAGCAAAAATAATTTTTTTTATTTTGCATGGAATAAATGATTCTCAGTGAATAGGGTATTTTTTTTACAATGGCATCAGTAACTGCTTTTATTGATTGTACCTTTAAAACACATGCAAGAAATCTGTCATATCATGAGAAAACTATTTTTTCTTGTGCTTATTTTTTGTGCTACATTACATCACTTACATTACATCACATGTGCTCCTACCTTGAAAAAATGTTGAGCACAAAGAATTTTAGGGGTGCAATGAAAATTATTTAAAAATGTTAATAAAGGGATGCGTGGAGCCATTGACTATTTTTTTTAACTGTTTCAAACTGTATTCATTTAATAATTCTGGAATTGTTAAAAAATTTAAACATTTAATACAGTTTGTTGTAACCAAAATACCAATAATATACAGAGAGAAAAAAATGCTCTGCGTAATGCAGGGGTTTTAATTATAATAAGCCTGAAATACACTGGGACTCTTATTTTGAAACGTCTTTACTACTTGTAGCTGATTATTCAAACAAATGAGGGAGTTAATATGCAGTCTTAAAAACATCTAAAACATTGCAATATAAACACCATAAAGTAATGCAAGTCTTTTAAAGGACAAACAGGACCTACTTTTTATTCACGCATATACTCCTAAATGCATTTTACAGTTTGCACACATCTATCTTTAGTCACAAAGATGATTGAAATGCTGGTACTGTTATTCCCAAACACCAGAAGAACCAACGATAGAAGTAAAAAACAAACAAAAAAACAGTTTTGTAGCAGCAAAAATAATTTTTTTAAATAAAATAAAAAATTACAAAATTAAATATATCATTCTAAAAGTCAGAACGTGGAAGGAATTGTGTAAAAAAAAAAAATATATATATATATATATATATATATATATATATATATTTAAATAAAGTGCTGATGTGAGCCCTTTAAACTTTTTTTTTCTTGGCTCTACACCCAATGAGATGGAGTTTAAACTTATAAACTTTATAAATACTTCTATGTAAATGCTTGTTCATGCAAAGTCTGAGTGTTTAAATCAGACGCACCCCTCTGATATTTCCTGACTTCTCTACTTTATGCACACCCGGCAAGGTTAGAACAAAACTCATACCATGCCATTGAAACAGCCCTTTTTCACACTCCTTTATGGCTCCTCTAAAGGTCTTAGCCGTGCTGCAAAGGAGAGCTGTCACTGGAGAACCTGAGCCCATTGATGAACTGACAGCCACTGCCAGAATATGATCCTAATCCTGTTCCCAGCATTCTTTAACCCACTGCCATCGCAGTACCGCCACATATTCAAGCAGCTGTCAACTCAGAAAATCCCTATAACAGAGCACAACCCTGATACACATCAAAGAGCTCAAGACGACCTCAACAGCTTAACACACACACACTTAGGTACAGACGGGGGAAAAAAAGCACCCAACCCAAAAACGGCACGCACACACATATTTACAGTGACACACACACACACAAAATGTTGGATGTAACTGTCAAAGAAGAAATTCAACATCTCGTACTTAGCATCAAGTTAATTTTATTATGGTGTAATTAGGTTAATGATCAGTAAAGCGGTGGTTCTCAACAGGTTTTGCTTTGCTTTGGACACAGGATTTATGTTGGAGATTTACACAATAACAAAAAATTGCATGGTTTATTTAATTTATTTATTTATGTACAATCACTAAAATGGTACAGACTGAATAAGAAAATGTATGGTTTTAATGTATTTTTATCATTTTGATTTAAATGTGTACAATTACGAACACGGCATAGGCTGAATAAGAACATTGACATTTTTAATGATTTATTTATTTAAATGTGTGCAATTACTAAAATGGCATAAACTGAATAAGAAAATTGAGTCTTGATATTTAATTCTTTAATTTTTTATTTAAATGTGTACAATTACTAAAATGGCATAGACTGGTTGAAAAAATTATGTTTTAGTTTTACATTTTTAACAATTGGTATCATGCTCTTGACGGTTACTAATTCAACATAAACTTTGTTTATCCTTGTGATAAAAACTTAAAGCTGTATTTCATGTAGTCTGGATTTTTTGCAGAAGAAAAGGTTTGAAAGGCATTTTCTTTTAAATGTTGATAAGTATACTTATTTTATCATACCTATTTACGGTAACATAATTAGTTACATTTTATTGTTTGGATTTAGCATTGGGTTTTTTTTTCACCCTGCTGAATATATATATATATATATATATATATATATATATATATATATATATATATATATATATTTAAATAAAGTGCTGATGTGAGCCCTTTAAACTTTTTTTTTCTTGGCTCTACACCCAATGAGATGGAGTTTAAACTTATAAACTTTATAAATACTTCTATGTAAATGCTTGTTCATGCAAAGTCTGAGTGTTTAAATCAGACGCACCCCTCTGATATTTCCTGACTTCTCTACTTTATGCACACCCGGCAAGGTTAGAACAAAACTCATACCATGCCATTGAAACAGCCCTTTTTCACACTCCTTTATGGCTCCTCTAAAGGTCTTAGCCGTGCTGCAAAGGAGAGCTGTCACTGGAGAACCTGAGCCCATTGATGAACTGACAGCCACTGCCAGAATATGATCCTAATCCTGTTCCAGCTTTCTTTAACCCACTGCCATCGCAGTACCGCCACATATTCAAGCAGCTGTCAACTCAGAAAATCCCTATAACAGAGCACAACCCTGATACACATCAAAGAGCTCAAGACGACCTCAACAGCTTAACACACACACACTTAGGTACAGACGGGGAAAACAAGCACCCAACCCAAAAACGGCACGCACACACATATTTACAGTGACACACACACACACAAAATGTTGGATGTAACTGTCAAAGAAGAAATTCAACATCTCGTACTTAGCATCAAGTTAATTTTATTATGGTGTAATTAGGTTAATGATCAGTAAAGCGGTGGTTCTCAACAGGTTTTGCTTTGCTTTGGACACAGGATTTATGTTGGAGATTTACACAATAACAAAAAATTGCATGGTTTATTTAATTTATTTATTTATGTACAATCACTAAAATGGTACAGACTGAATAAGAAAATGTATGGTTTTAATGTATTTTTATCATTTTGATTTAAATGTGTACAATTACGAACACGGCATAGGCTGAATAAGAACATTGACATTTTTAATGATTTATTTATTTAAATGTGTGCAATTACTAAAATGGCATAAACTGAATAAGAAAATTGAGTCTTGATATTTAATTCTTTAATTTTTTATTTAAATGTGTACAATTACTAAAATGGCATAGACTGGTTGAAAAAATTATGTTTTAGTTTTACATTTTTAACAATTGGTATCATGCTCTTGACGGTTACTAATTCAACATAAACTTTGTTTATCCTTGTGATAAAAACTTAAAGCTGTATTTCATGTAGTCTGGATTTTTTGCAGAAGAAAAGGTTTGAAAGGCATTTTCTTTTAAATGTTGATAAGTATACTTATTTTATCATACCTATTTACGGTAACATAATTAGTTACATTTTATTGTTTGGATTTAGCATTGGGTTTTTTTTTCACCCTGCTGTATGACAAACAAGGCATTAGAGATGTTAACCATTATTATGCTTTTGATAAAGATCTTGTTTTTTCTCCTCCCTTCTCTTTCTGGAATGTGAATGAAATCCATCTTTTTAAATGCACTGCAGTGCCAGCCTATAACGTATGGTCTGTTAACAGGTGTCTGAACACGACATGTCTTCTCACTCCACTCCTCTGTTCTTCCTCAACTTAATCCACTGGTATCCTGACCCGTGTTATTCTGCCGCAGAGCTGCCAAACCTCTGACAGGTGGGTGGCGAAGGTCTCGCTGAGGCTGATGTGGCTGATGGACTCATTTTCTGCCACTGTGTTCTAAGCTTTTCACTGGATCCGTTATCAGGATCAACATGGATGTGAAAGAGGGAAAAAGCCAGACAAGAGGAAGGGAACATATGGAGAAAACATTTTGTTTGTGTGTTACCCAGTAATGGTCCACAGGTAATGCAATGCATTTGGATTAAAAAGCTAGTTTTATAAATTAAACATGAGAAATGAGCATGATTAAAAATCTAATCCAAATGTCTTGTTTTTATTTCTTCCGGAATATTGCTAAACTTAAAATTAAATTTTAGTTCAGTGATCTGTTGTAACTCTTGTTTTTCTGTGGACTATATATTTTTACAGTATTAGTATTTACTTTCATTATTTTCTTAATAAATCTCTTATTAGGATTTTTGCATTTCATTGTAATATTTATATTAAAACAATAATATTTATATTATTTCTAATATTTAACTCACATTTCTTTTAAAATAACAAATGTAGTTGTATTTATTTTTTATTTCCTTATTAATATATGAATTTATTTTCTCTTTTACGTGTGGAAAAGTAAGAAAAGCATATTTTAACTTTTAAATAGCACATTGAAATGAATGTAACCCAGTGGCAGAGAATGTGTGTGCTTTAACTATTGTCAGATATTTAAGCTGAATAGAAAAGGGGAAAAAACACCTTTAAAATAATTGAAAAAAATATATGGAAATATAGATTAAGCAAAAGAATCCACTAAGTACTGTTGCACATTCAGATTATATATGTGGTTTATTCCCTTTCATTTCACTGATAAATTATTCACATTTAAACAATTCAGAGATATCCGATAGACTCTAAAACGGCAAAACACATGGCATGACGTCAGGAGCGTCAGTCTGAAGTCTTTCTGAAGTTTGCAGGGGCTTCATCCATTCATTTTATGTCCATTTACAACATCCAAAGACAGTGAAGACATTTAAACTTCTTCAAATATACAAACGGGAGGCTTCACTAACCTTCTAACAAGGCTGTGGACCTGAATACGCTTATTTACAGAAACAAATGAATTAATGTGCTCTTTTTTTACGTTTCAAAGTGCAAAGCCAGGGGCGTTTGGAAAAGTTTAAAACCTCTGCCATGCAGCCGGACCGAAACACTTAAAAGTCGTCCAAACTTCTCCACTCCGCCATGCTATATAATAATGAAACAGCTCCAGCTGTTTATTTCAGCACACTAATGTGATGCAGAGCCTGAACACAAGACGTTGATGGCAGAAATGCATTGATTTGCATGAATCAGTTTGGAAGTGTGTCCAAGCCGAGTGATGCAGCATGCTGCTTGGCCCTCAGACGCAGGTTCTCAATGCTTGTGGTTTTGCTGTTGAGGGCCGGTAGGGCACCGGAGCCCTGCAGCAGAGGGCTGCTCCACATCTGCTGGGCTTGGGACAGGCTCTGGTAGTAGGGCTGACACGGCAGGGATCCCAGCGGAGACGCCATGTTCACGTTCACACCCAGGTAGGGTAAGGAGGAGGGCGTGGTCACGTCGAAGGCGGGATAGTGCATGAGGTTGTTGGTGGCGGCCATGTGCTGGCGAAACTGTTCCTGCAGACGGAACAGACTGAGAGGAGATGAAGCGTAGGAATTGGTCTGAGCCACTCCGCCGCTGACGCCACTGGAGGAGGGAAGAGCTGGAGAACCCAGCGGCTCATCTGAGGGAGAGGAGACAATGTAATACTATTAATCCCAAAAAACCTTTCAGTGAACAGTTGTTAAAAGAACTATTTTTTTATTAGTGTGAAGAAAATTTGAATAATCTAAAGAACCTTTTTCCACTAAAAAGAGCCTTTTGTGCAGTGGAAAGATTCCATGGATCTTAAAGGTTCTTCATGGAACCACAGAACCTGCACTTTTGACCCAATTCGAGTTTTTGTAAGTACTGGTTAACCTTTTTTTCTTGATATTTTGTGACTTTTTCTGATTTAGAATCATGAACATACATACAGAGTTTCAACACTCTGATGTGTTGTGGAATGTGCATAAAATGTGTTACGTTTGTGATGTTTCTGGGTCAGTTTCATGGTAGGTATATATATATATATATATATAAATAAAAATACATTTTTAATGTGTGTTATGTCATGTCAGTTTCTCAACTACCTCTATAGGTGTTATCATTTACATTTATGCATTTAGTAGATGCTTTTATTCAAAGAAACCTGTGTATATTTCTTGCATGCAGTTTAGGAATCGAACCCATGATCTTGATGTTGCTAGCGCCATGCTCTTACTGTTTTGAGTTTCAGAAAAGCACACAGAATAAGTGCTTTTCCAGATTTCTTCTTGTTTCAAATGTTTTAAAAAATAGTTACAATACTGTTTATAAAATGTAGAATTTTTGAAAAAGTTCTTATTTTTAAAAGTTACATTTTCTATGGATTTTTTTTTTTTTTGAGAACTGTTAATGTTCAATGTTTACTGTTTTACATGATTTATTTATTTATTTATTTAGCATTTTTCATATTACGATTTTTGGTGAATTATTTTGTCTATCCATAAAGACTGTACCCACATTTTTAACATAATTAAAAATCTGAAAACATAATTCTGTTATTATTTACTGTTATGGTGACTTTCTGACATTTTTTGGAGCTTAGACCCTTTAGTATGTGCACCCCGGAAGAAAGAAAGGGTGTGGAAATTATGACAGTAATTGAATTTTTGGTTGAAGTATCTCTTTAATTCCATTAATTCCTTAATCTATTTGAAAAGTGTTTCCGTTTGAGCATTGTGAAGGAAAGATCATATGTAGCTATTCTTACCTGATTTAGGGCTGATTGGTTTGCAAAAAGGTGAACTGTCGTCTGTCGTCAGGGTTGGCCCCGCATCTTTTGTTTCATCTTTGATGGACAGTGACTCATCCTCTCTGTCAGTCATGTCCTCAGCCCCCGATTCCGCCCCTGACTGTTCCGGTGAGGTGACATTCACCTCTTCACTCAACTCACAGGGAGGGGGGCATGTGGGGCCACGCTCATCTGAAGGGGAGGGCCGGGCTTGTGCCTCAACAGGCGGAGCTTCTTCTTCTTGAGTGTCCTCCGTCCCAGCTTCCTTCAGCCGCTGAAGCTGCTCTTTCTGCAGGCTGCGCTGCTTCTTGCGGAACTTTGCACGGCGGTTTTTAAACCACACCTGTTAGTGTGAAGACATTGGTATTTGTGAAACTTTAAAGATTGTCAATCACAGAATTAAGGTGAATAGGGTAAAAATCTTGATATCAACATACATCCCCGGTTAATTAATCACAGTACATTAAGACAATTGTTTTGTATTACAGTTTTCTGAAATGTTATGTTTGAATATGTAAATGAAGTATTGTCTGCCTAAGTAATTAAGTAAATCTGAATGTTGGATAAAGCTAAGTTAAGTTTTCTTGTTTCATTTTGTTGAAGGGTTTTCAAAGAATGGATTTTAGATTTTTCTTTTTATCATCTCCATAAATCAGAAAACACTATCAATCAGTAAAAAACAGCAAGAAAATGTTCACCATGTTTTCAGGAAAAAAACACGGGCGAGTGATATATATGAACAAATCCCTCTGTAGATACCTTCAGAATACAAATCAAATTTAATAAATGTTGTGTAAGTGCAGCTGAACTGAAGATTTCTGACTCAGGAGAAAAAAATGTATGTATAGTAATTGAAATCTACTGAAGCAAATGGATAAATTGTAATAAAATCAACACTTAAAAGTGTAGTTTGGCTGTTTTCTTTCTAGTCTGAAAGAAGACTGGTTTTGTAAGCAAAATAGCCCAAAATCTCAAAATTGACCAGTGCATGGAAAAAATAAAAACCATGGTCTTGCCCGTGTGCCTTAAGGTGTTAAGTTTACAATATGTAACAATTATGTAACAATGTAATTCTGCAAACAACCTGCATAGTTGAGTTGTGCACTGGCAAGTTTATCTTATTTGGGGATTTTTTTGTTTTGTTTTTCACTTATTGGCTCTTGCGCTCATTATTGTAGTAGACTAAGTTCAAGTTAAATTTTAAACTCAATTCTGTACTGAACAGGCAGCCAATGCAGGGATCTCAGAATGGGTGTAACATGATCAAATTGTTTGCACCCCTTCAGAAATCTAGCTGCTGCATTTTGTACTACCTGTAAACGAGAAATTTGAGTTTTTGAAATGCCATAGTTCAGTGAGTTACAGTAATCCAGCCGTGACATGATGAAGGCATGTATGGCAATCTCCAGGGAAACTACAGAAAGAAATGGTTTAATTTTAGAAAGGGACCGAAGGTAGAAGCCTATATAGCCTATACGACAGAACTGATCCGTTTATCGAATTTCAAAGAATTATCAAACTCTACACCCAAATTTCGCACTGAAGGGGAAATAAATGAATTTAGGTGCTTAAAATCAAATTGATTTTAAATTGATTGAGGAGTTAAAAACTATGACCTCCGTTTTATCTGCGTTTAAGAATTTTTTTTTTTAGAAAGCCAGGATTTAACATCATCAAGACAAGCAGATAAAGTATTCACAGCACTTTCTTTTTTCCTAGGAACTGGTAAATATATTTGCATGTCATCGGCATAACAATGAAAAGAAACTCCATGCTTTCTAAACACAGAACCCAGAGGAAGAAAATATAGAGAAAAAAAGAGTAGGAGCTAAAATCGAGCCCTGAGGAACACCACATGTTGAAAGACCCAGAGATGAAGTACAATTACCTATTTTAACCCTAAATCTTCTATTAGTTAAAAGGGATTTAAACCAACTTAGAACAGCACCTCCCAGCCCTACAAAAGATTATAATCGAGAGAGAAGTATCTCGTGATCAACAGTATCAAAGGCTGAAGATAGGTCCAGCATTACTAAAATGACTAACCCCATTGGCTGCTATCCTCTCGTGTTGTAAACTCACCTGTACTCGAGCTTCGGGTAGGTTGGTGCACATGGCCAAACGTTCACGCATGACCACATCAGGGTAGTGAGTTTTCTGGAAAGTTTTCTCCAGCGCCTCCAGCTGCTGAGCGGTGAAGGCTGTGCGGCTGCGGCGCTGCTTTCTGTGCTGAGAGCCGTAGCGCGCCTCCAAGATGATGTCTGAAAATGTGCAGTCATTGAGCATGAAGACTTATGGTCAGTTTTATAATCTATCTATCTATCTATCTATCTATCTATCTATCTATCTATCTATCTATCTATCTATCTATCTATCTATCTATCTATCTATCTATCATTATTTCAGGTGAGCGGATATGATTTCTTCCCTGCCAGTCTCTCCGCTAGCGTGAGTGCGTGCACGGAGGGCCGGTAGTCGGGCGCATGCTGAGCGTGCTGTGCGGCCTGTTGATGAAGGTTGTACATGGCACTCAGAGAGTTCATGGCGTGCAAAGAGTAGCCGTTCACCCCGTAGTGCTGCATCGCGTCCCTCTGATCAACGACAGACAATGCACATACTGTCATGACTAAAACCATCATTTATGTTTATGAGTTCATGGTGCTTTTTAAGGTTGCAGCTTTGCGTCTAAAAGGATTTTAGTCACGGTCATATTATAAAGCATATTTATATTCATGAAGAGACTTGAATAATGCAATTCAGAAATGTATTGTAGCCTACTAACCTATTTTGCATCTGTACTTTAAAATGTTTAAATACGGCACGTGCTGCACCTGCATCTTTTTCATTATAAATAGCATACACTCTAAAAAATGCTGGGTTGTTAATTTAATTTAATTTAATGTTTGTTTTAATTGTAAAAATGTAACCCAACAGCTGGGTAAGTCCATATTTGACCCAAAGTTGGGTTGAAACAACCCAGCATTTTTTAGAGTGTAGCCTACTGTAAATATTTTTTCCCCCGCGTACAGTATAATTTTAGTTTAAATTAAATAATTTATTCCCCTAATAAATAATAGAATAATTATTTCTCATATGCTGTTTTTGACAGAATGTGCACTGCAATAGAACAGAAGTTTCTTACTACAAAAATGTTGTGTAGCAGTCGTACACAAACAATATGTGGTTATAAATGAACTTTGTTTCTTGTAAAACGCTTACTTATTAACGCTTATTTAATAGCTTCAAATCTACATATTTTTAGGCTACGTATTTTGTCATTTTATTTCATTTATATCGAGTCATATTTAATTAATTTTCAGTGCTACGTGATACTAAGCTTTTCTTGTATCCCTTTAGGTAAATAATGTACTGACTTTTTGACATAACCTACAAATATTATAAAACGGTAGCTTATACATTGTGTCTATTCACCTTTATAAAATTGGGAGAGGGGGTCTTAGGACAAAAAAATAATCTAATCTTGGGGTTATAAAAGAAGAAGAAGAAGAAGAAGAATATATAAAACAATTGTTTTTTTAATTCAATCAAACATTTTACATTTTACATAGCAAAAACATTTTAGGCTATTTATTGTTGATGGCGCATGAAACAATCGGCACAATCGATGATGGATGTTTTCGTTTAGTTTGCAAACAGCCTGAAAATCTCTGATCGATGGGGTTATGACAGGTCGTCTATCAAATTAAATGTAGGCATATAGCATACATATGAATAATTCGTTTAGGTATGTTTAAGACATTTAACAATTTGTATTAGGCCTAATTATTGCCCATTCTCTTTAACAAGAAGGGCACATGCTTTGACTATATCTATCTTTCCAATAAAAAAACTTGAACTGCCATAATAAACGACAGTTAATAATAATAATAATAATAATAATAATAATAATAATAGCAGATGATTGCATTTTTGAATGTGTAAGGATTTTTCATTATTAAACTGCAGTTTGATCAGTCTTTAATAGGTGATAATTGGCTACAGTGGGAATAATCTCTTTATTATGCCCATTCTCTTTAACAAGAAGGGCACATGCTTTGACTATATCTATCTTTCCAATAAAAAAACTTGAACTGCCTAATAATAATAATAATAATAATAATAATAATAATAATAATAGCAGATGATTGCATTTTTGAATGTGTAAGGATTTTTCATTATTAAACTGCAATTTGATCAGTCTTTAATCGGTGATAATTGGCTACAGTGGGAATAATCTCTTTATTAGTCATTATTATTTTTTGAAGCAAGAATAAGTGTAAGCAGCCTGAGGGTTTAGGATTTAGTCCTCACTAAAGAGCCCATGGCAATTGTGTCACTGACACCAAATTCCCCAATGTAATCATATTCCAGCCACATGGGAATACTTTAATTCGGCTGAACAAAAAGTGCTTTGCTAAACATTTACTTTGCCCTCCCAGTGTTAAGCTCAATTGCTGCTCTTTCTGTCCTTCATCGCCTCTGGGCTGGTTCGCTGGAGATGTATGTGTGCATTTATAAATGCTGCTCCCAGTTGGGCCGCGTCTAATGTTGGTGCAAATAGCTTTCATTACCAGTCTGTCATGATGGGCCGCGATGCAGTTTGTGTTTGACGACACTTGGTGCACTTTTTTTTAAAGCCATAACAAGACGACAAAATTTTCCACCAAATTTTTTTTTGATTAAAATAATTTTAGGCGATCGACACAACACATCACTAAAATACAGATATAGCAACATGTATTTGTGTCTTCATTCTTTTTCTTAAAATTGTCATTGTACACTGCTCAACAAATCAGGGCTTAATGTAGCCTAAAATCAGTATAAATATATATTTGAATATATTTGAAATTACACTCTTAAAAATAAAGGTGCTTCAAAAGGTTCTTCAAGCGATGCCATAGAAGAACCATTTTTGGTTCCACAAAGAAGCATTCAGTCAAAGGTTCTTTAAAGAACCTTTGACTGAATGCTTCTTTGTGGAACCAAAAATGGTTCTTCTATGGCATCGCTTGAAGAACCTTTTGAAGCACCTTTATTTTTAAGAGTGTATTATAAATATACTTCATATATAGGCCTAAATATATAAATCAAATTTGAATAATTTCTAACTAAACTGAATATGCATTAACGAATGATCCGTCGAGCATTAAGCTACACTGTAAAAAAAAATGGTTAGGAATAATATATCAAATTTTATAAATAGATCCTCAAAAATGCACATATTACAACGTTTGTTAAAATTATTTTGAGGTTTCCATTTTTAATAGCCTAGACTTTAAAACAGAATACCTCAATAATATTGAACAAAACAACATTTTGATTTCAATCTCAGTCAAAAGTAATTCGATTTATGTGTGAGTTAAAACAGATACTTTTTCAGTTTTCTGTTTTGACTGACGAAAGCAGATTTTCACAGGCTCATATGAATTTTTAAAATTGGTTACTACTCACCTCTCTGAGAAGTTTTTTTTCTCTCCTCGGAACAGTAACAACAGCTTTGTAGCTGACAATGTACGCAACTGACCAGAAATGATTTTTCCCAGCCTGTAGTCTTATATCCTTTTGGAAGTCCAAAATATTCGAGACTGTTTGCAGCTGCTGTGCTCTGAAGAATGTTTGATGTTAGTCCTCAGAAAATATCACAGGGTCAGCGCGCCAGGAGGTCCCGCCCACCGACCAATGAGGAACGAGATGAGCTCACAGAAGAACCTCAGTGGCTAGTTTCACTGTCAGTCAGAGGCTCCCCGTCACCTTCAGCTCCAGCAGTTTCATGGGTTCATGCTGACCTGTGCAACGGAATGCTTTTCTGCCTGTCTCCATAAATATATAAGAAATAATTCTATATTTAAATAATCTAAACATGTTTTAAAAAGCTAAAGTTTTTAAACCTCTAAAAGAGATGCTCTAATTGCATTTTGCTTTTAGGACTTTCTCATGAATGAATATGATTTATTATTTTTTCACCATTAAGAAACTGCAAAAACGGTCCATTTAGGAACAGCCCACCAGTTAATCTAAACTGTAACACAGTTGTAGTGATGGTCAGGCAGGATAATTATGAAAAAAGTATGAGATGTGGAGGGGGAAACAGTTCTAAACGAATTCAGTGTGTTATTTGCGTTACACCTCTGACAAGCTGTTTTTAAGAGGGACCGAAGCAAAGGAGGTGGAGAGAGAATGAGATCTCTAATAGATGGCAGAATCTCTCCCGGCCTGGAGGATTTACAGAGACAAGAAAAACAGTCTGAAGATGACGGATGGTAAGAGGATTAAAACAATAATGCCCTACTCTTCTACAGACTTACTTTTTTTTTTTTTCAAGATTTCTTTCTTTCTTTTTTTTTCCCCCAGAGAAAAAGAAAAAACGTTTAGGCTGGAATTAAGAAGTGGCCATTCATATAAAGCTTGCATATTTTGTTGATATGTTGGGAAAGATCGGAGATTCTGGGTGATATTTTCAGTCCTGGCAAATTCATTCAAGCCTTTATTGATGAGACACGGGGGAGAAAAAAAACTTTACCATAGAACATATTGTTTATTTTTATGTATTATATATATATATGTATATATTTAAAATACTATTTCATTTATTTGTTAAATTACCTCGCTTACCTCGTTACACAATAATAATAATAATAATAATAATAATAAATGGTAAAACTTGTACTTTTAAATGTTCCTGGTCTTCCCAAACTTCCTCCTGTTCCTCTTAGTATTTTTGCTCACATCTGCGCGCATTAGGGTCTAGAAAAAAATCCGATTAACTTTTGAACCAGTGGAAATAAGGAGTTAAATAGGAGGAAAATCTGGGTAGTGTCTCTTTGTAAAGACCATTTTTAAGGCAATTAAAGCGAGGAGAAATTCCTCAGCGTCTCAGACTCTAATGCGCATGCGTCCAGCACGTCTGAAGGCTTTCTGAGTCACTATAGAAATTCTAAAACTAAAAGTCTGACATTCCAGGCAAAAATGGTCATTTAAGTTTTCGCCTGAGACTTGTCCATTTTAATAACAACTTTTAGTGCTTACCAGCTAAAAATAATTAGGTTGCTTAAAGTCATAGTTATAGTCAGGTGACCCTTACCAAAAGTAGTATACTTCAAGTTTATTTGAGTAAGTATACTTAAGTAAAGTTCAAGTATATTTTTAAGTATACTTGATGTAGTAAGTATATCAGTGTACTAGTAGTATACTTGTAAGTGTACTATTTCAATACTCGTTGGGACTAAATTGGCCCACTTTCTAGTATATAAAATAACTTTTAAGTATACTTTAAGTATAACAGTAGTAAACTTTGAGTACACAACTAGTTTACATCAACATTTTTAGCTTGTACTGCAACTATACTAAAAGTGAACTTATAGGTATACTGATAGTTTTCTAATTAAATACTTGTAGTAGCATTTTTAGTACACTTTTGTATATATTTTGTTACATGAATATCTGAACATACAAAACATCAAAAGAACAGGGTATCTGCTTGTAAACAAAAACATTTTATTCTAGCTTCATGCATTCTTTTTTTAAACACTTGAATGTGGATAAGTTTCATAAATAAAAAATAAAGAAATAAACAACATTTTGAACAAAAAGCTGAAAAAAGACTATGCATTGGATTCAGAATGATAATCAAAACGTAGATAAAGTCGATCAACACCCCAAGGCTTGACAGTCATTATTACCTCTTCATGGGTCGGGATTTTATTCCATAATGTTACACAGTTTTGATGCTGTTTTATGTCTGATGATCGTGTTAGATTACATGTGGAAGCATCTGTTGTTTCAGTTTCTTCTTCACTTGTGTTTTTTGGAAATTCTGTACAGAAGATGTGTACTAGCTTGTATAACAATGAAAACACGGATTCTAGGAGCACAATTATAGCTCAAATATATTTAGACTTTTTCTAAGTATAAGTCAAGTAGACTTAAATGTCATTTTAAGTATATTTCTGAGAAGTACATAAACCCCATTTCTGAGAAGAACATAAAAAGTAGACTAAAAGTATACTTTCCTATTTTTTAGTTTAAAAGAAGTATACTAATAGCACACTTGAATAAACTTCTTTTTCGTAAGGGGAGCTTCTCTGACAGACTAATCATTTTTTTAAAAACCTTATCGTCTTCCTCGACCTTCCTCAAAATCTTCAACTTCTATCACTTGATCCTATAGCGTCATGCACATTGTAAAAAAACAATTTGTTGAGTCAACTTAAAAAAAATAATTTTTTACTCCGCTGCGTTAGATTTTTTGGTTACACTTTACTTGAAGGGGTGTGCATAAGACTGACATGACACCTTCATAATCATGACACGACACACGTCATGAATATGAAGGTTTTTTATGCATGTTTATGACAACTGTCATTAAGTGTCATTCGCTCAGTTATGTAATTTTTAATGCAAAGATGACATTGTTTGAGATGTCTTTGTTATGGGCTATGGTTAGGGGTAAGGGTAGGGGTAGGGTTAGGTCAAATAATGTCATATTTGCATTAAAAATGACATAACTGAGCGAATGACACTTAATGACAGTTGTCATAAACATGCATAAAACCTCCTTCATATTCATGACATGTGTCATGTCATGATTATGAAGGTGTCATGTCAGTCTTATGCACACCCCTTCAAGTAAAGTGTTACCGATTTTTTTGTTATCTTAATTTTTTTCGATGTGATGCAGTTGTTTCAACATGCGTTTTTGTGTTGAAACAAGTTATACTAGTTCATTCAACTTTCAGCTTAGTTGAGGGCCAATAATAAGGTAGGCCTTATTCAATTTGATATGACATTTTATTCGAGCCACCTGGTGAGTTTTCTTTGTCCTAAAATATGTATTTAGCAAGGGAATATAGAGATTGACAAAATTGAATTTTATTAGTAATTGTGGCGTTTGTTAGTCAGCGATAGGCACACAGAAAAAAGTGAAAAAAAACGTTCTCCAAACGGTTTTCAGTGTGAACGCTTTTTAATTACAAGCAATTTTAGCGACATTTAAACATCACTAATTAAAGTTGCCTTTAAAGACATTTTCCGAAAACATAGGCTAGAATTACATTACACATTTCAGCATTTACAAAGGTTTGAAGGAGGAAGAGTTGAGTCCCTGTGTTTGCTCTGACCACCATTTCTAACCACTTTTGCTTTTCTGGCCCACATCCCTGTTAACATATTTAGTCTCCGTGGACGTTGTTCTGTGGCATCAATCTCTGTATTTGACTCCGAACAGACTTCATCACAGAAAGCCTCTTTAGATGATTTAACGTCTTTCCTCTTGGAGATGATGCGCTGGCATGGCAGATCTTCAGAACAAAACTTTATCCTCTTTTAAAGCTCAACCGACCAGCCAAAATGTGCAAGCTTACTCAGTGAGGTGTAAAAACCAAATTTAAACCAATGAGCCAAATGCAATACGCTGGGTTTTAGTCGGCCTACTTGAATTTCATGTTTATGATATGGATGCATCCAAGACTTTATGGTCTGAATTCGATCAAGTCTACCTCTGAGAGACATACTGGAACACTTGCAAAATTATCTCTTATTGTGTTTTGAACGTAAACACCCTACTTTGCCATTCATAGTGGGCTGAACCTCTCTATTTCTGGTCAAGGGTATATTGTAGTGCTGACATAGGGAATATTAATAATTTTGATTAATGGCTTTAAGCTGACTGCTGCCTGGTCACAGCCTAATGGTGATTATTATTTGACAAATCTGTCACTTGTGTTTTCTTTTCTAAAAGTGAATTTTGTCAACTTAGGTGTGCATTTATTGACGACTTCAAAGAGATTGAAAGCCTAAAAGTGTCATACTAATCAAATGCTGACATACTGTTTTTCTAGATAAAACACATTCTTTGGATTCTTTCCTGAAAGAAGGATTTTGAAGAGTTGTAACTTTGGGACCCCAAAATCTGATCTGAAGTCTGACCTGCCATCCCCGTGAGTATTTGGACACCAGAGCTCTCCTCAGTTGGTTTTCCTAACTTCCCATCCTGAGAACATTGATATATTGAAACTGGCAGTTGAGTTTCTTCGCTCCAGCCTGCGGCCGGACACAACAACACCCTTTGTGTTGATCTAATCCTGGGGCTCCACCGTCTTCGCAACTCTGGAGGATAAAAGCACCATCAAACCAGTACTTTAGGGGGAAAATCTTCCCTAATCCTAGCTTTACCTAAACAAAAGGAGGGGAAAAAACAAGAGGGTGGAGAGAAATTGTGCAGAAACAGGGCAAGAGATCCATACAAACCATTTTCCTGGAGAAACTAAGCATTTCTGACAGGCTTTCAGGGCCACTATATTGACACAAAGTACCAAGTCATAGAGAACGCTCTACACATTAGATATTTGACTAGTTAAATGAAACTTTCATAGGATTTGATTTTAAGAAATATGTTAGTTTTCAAAGTATCTTAACATGTGTTTTTTCTTATTTACCCTCCTGACTGATGCTAGTAAAAGCTGTTTTTTAATTTGCGCTAAATTCATTTTCCTTAACAAGAAAATAGGTGGTTGTTTTTGAGCAAGCGGATAAAAATGCAATTATCCATGTAATCTTGCATAAGACAGAAACAGAAAGCAGAAACTTTGTTGCTGAAGACAAATGTTTCCTGTCCAATCAAAATCTACAGGATGTTGATGCAAATTCATTATGTCACTTGGTAGAAGCTAATCAAATTAAGTAGATCCATGTAAACGTAAACCATCTGACATTTAGGTTACAGGTTGTTGCATCGCTGCTTGATGTCCAATTTCAAATCTGGCTCCTGAAGCAAAAGCCCAGTGCTAAATAATCTGCTCAGTGATCTACTCCATTTGAGCGCTAATAGTAAGTCTGGTTTGGGCCATGAGTTCTGCACCTGTTATATTCCAGTGACTGATTTCTGCAACTGATATAAATCTTAAATACGATTTCCTCCTAAATCTCACCCTCAGTGGCCACTTTATGAATCTAGCGATGAAGGCTTCCATTTTCTCCCTCGCACTAAACGTTCCACGAGAGAGCCGTTGTGCTCCTGATTCTTTCCTTCAGAAGGATATTGAGGTAAAGAATGAGCTGATGGAGTCGGACTCAAGCCATGCAATGACTCTCTGGAGTCTAAACACAGCCGCATACACACCAACGCCTCCAGCAAACTGCTTCTACTGACCTCTTTGTTTTCTGTTTCCTTGTACGTATTGTAAGACAGACTTGTTTGATAAGTAGAAACCCTTTTCAGCGCACTAGATAGTCAGGAGCTAATCCAAATTAGTGTTTGAAGCACTTCATGGGATTGTTAAACAATTTTACATTTCAATGACCATATACTGGCAGGTGGAGGAGTATCATAACAGTGGTAACAATGAAGATTTGAATATGCAAAAGCCAGTGGAATTTATATAGATAGTTATATAAAATTCTGTCATTATTTACGTGCCCTCATGTTGTTCTAAACTGATATGACTAATGCATTTTAGTCAGTTGATAGCTGTCGGTGAGAAACAGATTGATATTTAACTGATTTAAAAATGGTGTGTTAATAAATCCTGCCAGGTTTGTCTTAAATGATGCTAGGCATAAGGCTTGTGTGTGTGTGTCCCAGTTGATTTTTTTTACAGCAATAGTACATGCAGTGAGATTTGTGATTTGTGACTTTTTCCTTACAAAAAGTTATCATATGACTTTTGAAGACATGATTTTGGTTGAAGTTTAATAGCACCTTTGATAACCTGTCTCTCACTTAGCTGAAAGAGCCCTCATTGAGTTCAACTAACCATGTAACGAGTGAGAGCAACCTGTTAGACGGGAGACCGCTGGAGAACACACACACACACACACACCGCTCAGACGCTTGCCTAAACACAGATAATCCCTGTTGCTCACTGTAGCAGTGGGGTGCTAGTGAACAGAGCAGTGATGGATGTGTTTGTCTACTGATCTTCCCCTAATGATCAATTGATTTGCAACCCCTGGGCAGCCACACAGTCCAGCTTTTGACCGATACGGTGGTAGTGAAACCCAGCTGAGGTCAGTCCAAATTATTTCCACATGTAATACTTCCATGCACTGTTATTTTTTTGTCCATCTGAAAGTTTCAAAATCATTTTTAATGGAAGCTGCTGGTACAAGCGCAGCGCGAAAGTTCACCACTCCGCATAATAGCTTTCATTATTTACAAGGAAGTCTACTTTTCTAGGAGCACTTAGAAAACTATTATATCTGTGCCTTTTCACAAGAATGACATACATCATCTAAAACTATTTTGAAAATCATTTTGCTTCATATTTTAGTAGTTATTATGCAAGGCATTTTTATATTGTACTTTAACAAAATGCAAATTTTAAATATTTAAAACGCACCACAGGACCGTTTAAAGACCTTTTTTAATTAATTAATGAGCACCGTTTTCTTCCCTATGTTGACATATTTCCTGCAGGACATATTAAAGGACTTGTGCCTTATATTTTGTTTTGCCATTTTATTTTGTATTAATTAATTTATTTTATTATTGTAAATAAAAACTAAATTTATACATAAATTAATAATAATAATAATAATAACCCATAGTCTTTAGTCATCAAATGTTTGGTCTGTTTACCGAGATAAGAAAAATTTTTATGTTTTCATATCTGCTAGAATTTTTTTACATTTTTTTTAGGATATAAATGTTAATTTTTATGTTATATTTACTCCTTGTATAAATATAATCATATATAATAATAATATAATATATTATAAAGCTGACAGGTATAGACTTAAAGCTGCAAAAATAAATTGTAAGTAAAACTAAATTCAGTGTTTGCATGTAAATCAAAAATCAAATTACAGATGTTGAATTTCTTCAATATTTTTTGCAATATCTGTTAACATTTCAGACCGAATTCGCAATTGTTTTACATGACAATTCTTTACCTTAAATGTCATGAATTATTTTTAATAATTTGCATTTACATGTGCAGTAGTCAAGTGTTCACAATAACACTGATGCGACACTGGATCAAACAGAGAGAGAAAGTATAGCAAGAGCAGTAATTTTACAGTATGTATAAATTTATATACATGTTTCCTATTTGAAAAAAGCCACAGCTTTTTAAATAAGGCCGGGAATAATCTGTTTCCACTGTGCTGTGAGATCCTGCAGGGATTTGCAGAAACATTCGCCCATGACACAGATCTACATAATCATTTTAACTTTCTCCCCATTCCTTCCCATGATTCTCCTGCTGTCACTTTAGATACTGTTAAAACTGATTTGGGTTCCTTAATCTGGCGGTATTTCTCACACTTTTAAAATCTCTAATATTATAAGAAGATTATTTCATTTATAATTGATTGAGTGTGTTTCCTGGAGTGCCGCTTCAAAGTTGCTGAATTGAAGATGCATTTAATAGCCAAAGCATGCAGAAAAGAGAAGAGAAAGAGAGAGAGGGAGGGCTGGAATAGGGACGCCAGCCAAGAGCTTGACTCCCATGCTGTGGGAAATGAAGCTCGCAGTCTTTTCTTTAGAAAGCAAGAGGCGAAGATACCATGAGGGTACTGACATAGGGCAGGCGGTGGTAATACACTTCTGCTTGATTCGGTATAATTATGGTGTAAAGAGAGAGAGAGAGAGAGAGAGAGAGAGAGAGAGAGAGAGGGGGCTGGAATAGGGACGCCAGCCAAGATCTTGACTCCCATGTTGTGGGAAATGAAGCTCGCAGTCTTTTCTTAATAAAGCAAGAGGCAAAGATATAATGAGGGCACTGCCATAGGGCAGGCAGTGATAATATACTCCTGCTTGATTCGGTGTAATTATGGTTTAATCCAAAGCAAACCAAATTAAACTGACAAATACAGTGGGTATAGAAAAGAATCCCCCCCTTTAAAATAATCAAATAATCAAATTTTTGAATTGAAATGAAGACGGACACAGTTTTTTTTATCCAGCTGTATTTACTCAGTGCAACTTATAACATCCAAGTGAAAGATATAACACCAACATTTCATAAAAAAAAAAAACAGAAACGCTGTGTTGGAAAAAGGATCACCCCCTCCTAAAATGACTTGTAAACTCAATCAGGTGTAGCTAAACACCTTCTCAATGACACACAAAGCCATTTGACTTTCAACTGTGATCAGCTGTGCTCATTTTGATTAGCTCAGCATGAAAAGAGCTTTCCTGGAGCATTTCAGTCCTTGGTAGTGCAACTGAAGCAAACAATCAACTATGGGTGGCAAGGCACTATCAAAAGATCTCTGGGATAAAGTTGTGTACAGGCAAAAAATTCAAAGGCTTTATCAATACCTAGAAGCACAGTGAAGTCTATTATTAAGAAGTGGAAGGTATTTGGTAAAACACAGACCCTCCCTGGATCAGGACGTCACACCAAACTGGATGAAAGAGCCGGAGGAAACTGGTCAGAGAGACTACCAAGAGGCCGGCAGCAACTCTGAAGCAGCTGCAGGGATTTATGGCAAAGAGTGGTCGTTGTGTGCATATGACAACAATATCACAGATTCCCCATTACTGTGACCCTGGAGTCCTGGACCACAAAACCAGTCATAAGGGTCAATTTTTCGAAATTGAGATTTATACATCTAAAAGCTGAATAAATACGCTTTCCATTGATGTATGGTTTGTTAGGAAAGGACAATATTTGGCCGAGATACCGCTATTTGAAAATCTGGAATCCGAGGGTGCAAAAAAAATCAAAATATTGATAAAATCGATACTTCATACTTCCAAATGAAGTTCTTAGAAATGCATATTACTAATCAAATTTTTAAAAAATATATTTACAGAAGGAGATTTACAAAATATCTTCATGGAACATGATCTTTACTTAATATCCTAATGATTTTTGGCATAAAAGAAAAATTATTTTGACCTATACAATGTATTTTTGGCTATTGCTACAAATATACCCCAGCGACTTAAGACTGGTTTTGTGCTCCAGGGTCACAAATGTGGCTTGTATGGGAGGGTTGCAAGAAAAAAGGCACTCCTCAAGAAAGGCCACATGCAGTCAGACTGAGCTTTGCCAAAACATACCTTGAAGATTCTGAGGCAGATCAGACTAAAAAAATTTAATTATTTGGCCTCCACACCCAAAAATATGTTTGGTGGAAATCCAGTACAGCTCACCATCCAAATAACAGCATTCCTCCAGTAAAGCATGGAGGTGGTAATATCCTGTTATTGGGTGTTTCTCTGCAGCAGGGACTGGAACACTTGTCAGGATAGAAGGGAAGATGGATGGAGCAAAATACCATCAAATTCTTGAGGAAAATCTGCTGCCCTCTGCCAGAACGTTGTCAATGGGAAGAAGGTTTACCTTCCAACATGACAATGACCCAAAGCACACAGCAAAACTGAGCACACAGTGATTGAAGGAGAAAAAGCATGGCTTCGTCAGAGCCCAGACTTAAACCCCACTGAATGACTTGAAGACTGCAGTCCACAAACGCTCACTATCAAATTGAACTGAACTTGAGCAGTTCGGCAAAGAAGAGAGCATGGGCAAATAATGCAAAGTCTAGATGTGCAACGTTACTAGAGACAAATCCCAACAGGTTAAAGGCTGTAATTAAAGCAAAAGGTGGTTCAACAAAATACTGACACAAGGGGGTGATCCTTTTTCCAACTGAGTGATTCTGTTTTTTTATTATGTATGTTGGTGTTATCCGCTCTGACGTCACGCGTCACAGCTTCTGGTTCCAAACACTGCCAGAAGAAAACAACAAACGGCGCTAATATACACTCACAATGTAATATAATACTACCAGAAAAATTTGAATCCTGACCCTTAACTCCATACCGAAGTCCCAGATATCCAGACAATGAAAATATAAATATAAAAATGATTTGTGTCTGGGACGCTGTGACCGTAAGTTTTTAAATGTTTAGCTTAAATGTGTAATGTGAATGAACAGTGCTCATAAACAGCTGTTGAGATAGTATTCTTAAGTGAAACAAGTTGAGGCTTGGACCTGGAAACAGCATTTCTTGCGTCACGACTTAACAAGTGGATATCTTTCACTTGGATGCTATAAGTTGCACTGAGTAAATACAGCTGGATAAAACAAAAACTGTGTCTTCATTTCAGGATGCAAAGCAGCAAAATGTGACTATTTTAAGGGGGGGGGGGGTTGATTCTTTTCTATACCCACTGTAGTTACAAGCATTTACATTCATGTACTTTAACTTCATTTATTTGTAATCAGTTAGACAAAAACATCTGCTAACTGATTAAAAGTATACATAAATGCACAATAGATGATCAGTTTGCTCCACTGTTTTATGATACTTCATAAATGCCTATAGTGTAAATGATTGTGTTAATAAAGATTTTCTCTGTATTTTCTCAATAGTTCAACAGATTCGGTGCAGCAGAAATAACCTCAGTAGCAAAATTCTTTTTGCAATTACACTTACGCTTTCCCTATGGAGAGCTGCTGCAGTGTAAATACTGTAACCTGTTATTATAAGTGAAACAGGCCTAACTCTACTAGATCAAACCATTACTGATAATTACGATCACATTTATATACATTTTGCAATGCAAACATCTTCTATTATTATCTTAAAAAAAGCAGGGTTCAGCTCCTCTCTCTGTGACGTACATGAGTTTAGACTTCCAGTCGGGGCTGATCAGGACGCCTCGCTCTCGTTCTTCATTAACCCAGTGAGGAGAGGAGGCTGGAGCACATTTCCAGAATATGGGATTGCCATCTTGGTGATCATTTATGAGGGAAATGAGTTTTGACAGTGAGAAGGATGCCCCCCACAAGCCCCCGTCTCAACGGGGCCATGGCCAAATGGGATCATAATCCTCTTAGTGCCCATCCTTATTAAATACCTCTCTAAATGACATGAAAGGCTCCGGCGGGGGGGGAAATACTATTATTCCCCCAAAATAGAATTCCAGGCCCCTCACTGTACAGTATGTGTATTTTACTTTTGGTTTCATGACAAGTGTGTCTAAGACTTCTCAGGAATAGTATATATGAGGAACTCACCCCCCCCTACGCTTCTGATGTACACATTGAGCAGATTGAGAGCTATTAGAGCTCACTTGATGAACTTAGCACTCCAACTCTCCATTAAATAAATAAAAAATCTAATAAATAAATAAATAATATTTATTAGAAATAATACTAACAATACTAAGCATAAAAAAAATGAACAAAAAATGAAACTTTAAAAAAAAAAGTATTATTGATAACATTACAATAAGGATACATTAGTTAACGTTAAAAATTTAATTAACTCACAATGAGCAATTAATTTGTTACAGTATTTATTCATCTTTGTTAATGTTAATAAAATAATAAAAAGTTAATAAAAAATGCTGAAATCACTGAAAGTGTCTTAAACTAAACTTTTAATATTTTCTGAAGGTTTGATGCGCCCAGAAAACTGCGCAACTGTTTTCAACATTGATAATAATCAGAAATGTTTCTTGAGCAGCAAATCAGCATATTAGAATGATTTCTGAAGATCATGTGACACTGAAGACTGGAGTAATGATGCTGAAAATTCAGCTTTGATCACAGGAATAAATTACATTTTACAATATATTCACATAGAAAACAGTTATTTTGAATTGTAATAATATTTCACAATATTACTGTTTTTACTGTGATTTCTGAGACGTCTAGCACTTCTGCATGATCAAATACATTTACTGTATACAACACTGTATTTGAAATAGAATAAATGTGTTGATACTTTCCAGAGTACTGTGGTAGAGCTGTCAGAGCTGTTGCTCTCGGTTAATTCTTTTGGTTTTAAATTCCTTATATACTTCCTGTCTGTCTTAAGCTAGTGTGAGGACTGTATTATCAGGGTCCTGTCAGAACGTCACACCTTTATTAAAAATACTTGCAGTTTGCCTTCACTTTGACCTGCTCTGGCATCATCTAAACACACTCTCTTTCACACAGACATGCTAGAAGCATGGTCACTTGAATCTTCAGTCGAGAAATGTCTTGTCAAAAGCACTGAGCCATATGTTCAGAGCGACCACAACATGTTTAACTGAAGAACTAACACGCCTGAAGTTATTTAAATGGCTGTAAAGTGTAAAGTACACTAGAGTCTGTGATTTCTGAAGAGGGTTGATCTGTGTGTGTGTTTGTTTTGTGAATGCTGGCAGGAATCTTAAAGGGTGTGTTCACCCAAAAATGAAAATTCTGTCATTAATTACTCACCCTCGTGTTGTTCGAAACACGTAAGACCTTCGTTCATCTTCAGAACACAAATTAAGATATTTTTGATTAAGTCTGTTGGCTCTCTGAGCCTCCCATAGACAGCAAGGTAACTACCACGTTCAAGGTCCAGAAAAGTACCAAGATGATCGACAAAGTAGTCCGTGTGACATCAGTGATTCAACTGTAAAGATCCGGCGTGATGACGTCACTTTGTTAATCACCTTGGTACTTTTCTGGACCTTGAACGTGGTAGTTACCTTGCTGTCTATGGGAGGGTCAGAGAGCTCTCAGATTTCATCAAAGATATCTTAAATTGTGTTCCGAAGATGAACGAAGGTCTTACGGGTTTGGAACAACATGAGGGTGAGTAATTAATGACAGAATTTTCATTCTTTGGTGAACTAACCCTTTAAAGAGAAGGTCAGAAAGTCAGTCCAGGAGTTTGTGAGATGAAAAGTTATGTCACTTGTCTCTCCTCACAGGACTCTCTGGATCTGTAATCTCTCACACCTTCTTCCCATAAAACCGCCTGAGATTTTCGCACCGTTCTGTCAGAGTTCATATTTACCGTGACCTCTTGTACAGAGCGAGAGAGCCGTGGACTGTCTTTGTATCTGTCGGCACAGTGTATGCGTGTCTCAAACACACTGCTGTTGTCAACACAGGTTTTTAAGGCTGTTTTGCTGTCTTTCTATTTTTACTGATGCCTTTCCAGCCCTTTTTTGTAGAGATAACAGTCCTGGACACTTAAAACTACTTCAACCAAATTAGAAACTCATATTAACTGCTATTGATGCATCTTAATTCACATACTTCAACTGAATGTAAGGTCTTATATAGCCAGGTGTGTGGCTTTCCTAATCAAGTCCAATCAGTATAGTCAAACACAGCTGGACTCAAATGAAGGTGTAGAACCATCTCAAGGATGATCAGAAGAAATGGACAGCACCTGAGTTAAATATATGAGTGTCACAGCAAAGGGTCTGAATACTTAGGACCATGTGATATTTCAGTTTTTCTTTTTTAATAAATCTGCAAAAATGTCAACAACTCTGTGTTTTTCTGTCAATATGGGGTGCTGTGTTTACATTAATGAGGGAAAAAAATTTACTTAAATGATTTTAGCAAATGGCTGCAATATAACAAAGAGTGAAAAATTTAAGAGGGTCTGAATACTTTCCGTACCTACTGTATATATATATATATATATATATAGTGAGCTGGAAAAGTAGGCTACATACTTTTGAGTATGTCGTAGGCAGTATGTGAGACATACAGTACAATGTGAAACCATAAACTTAATTCGTTTTTACAATTACAATTATAAGTCAACTTGACAGTGTTTGATAATTACAAAGACTATTGTTTTTGTTAAATATACACTACTGTTCAAAAGTTTAAGATCAGTAAGATTTGAAAGAAGTCTATTCTGCTCACCAAGGCTGCATTTATTTACTAAAAAAAAGTAATTCTGTGAAATATTATTACAATTTAAATAAAGTTTCTATTGTATTATATTTTAAATTGTAATTTATTGCTATGATGCAAAGCTGAATTTTCAGCATCATTACTGCAGTCTCTCAGTGTCACATGATCTTCAGAAATCATTCTAATATGCTGATTTGCTGCTCAAGAAACATTTCTGATTATTTTCAATATTGAAAACATATTTTTGCAGAAACCATGAAACATTTTATTTTTCAAGACTTTTTGATCAATAGAAAGTTGATTTAAAATATATTTAAAATAAAAATCTTTCGTAACATTATCAATGTTTTTACTGTCACTTTCGATCAATTTAATGCAACCTTGCTGAATAAAGGTATTAATTTCTTTTAAAAAAAAAATTCTATATATACATATATATCTTACTGACCCCACGTATTTTAATTGGTAGTTTATTTGTTAAATATAAGGAATTGATAAAGTGGAGTCATAATCATCTGTTCTCTTCGGGTGCACACTGCTCCTAATCATGCACACTATGTAGTATGGAAAGTATGTGAATCGGGATTCAGCCTGTTTCTCTGTTCTCTCAAGGTAGTTGTTTATAAAACAAATGAGGCAGCTGAATAAATACCCAGCCTGTAGGAGGCGCTGCAGTGGCCGGACGGAGGGATTTACCCCGCATATAGAGCGCTTAATTCCCCCGAGTGTGATCACCGGGGCGACGCTGTCTCGTGGGGACAGAGATACTCAGCACGGGACTCCGCCCCCTTCTTTTCAGAGTCTGCGAGGAGCTTTGGGATGGCGTTAAAAAAGAAGATTAGGTTTCCTCCCAAGAGCAAAGCTCCTTAAGGAGTATCGGTGTGCCTCTCAGTCTCTGGTCACTAACAGTGAGAGGAGGAGGGGAACCACACTGCATTCATAACACGAACCCATGCAAAGGCCACCCCTGCAGGGTCATCCCGTACATTTACGTCTGAAAGATAGGCGTGATGTGATTATCGAGTCTCCCCTTCATATGGCTTTCAAATGGGGTGGAGATAAATTTTTACACGGGCCACGTTCGTGGCATAGATATATAATGTGCTTTTGCTCTTGCATATAGCTTTTGCTTATTTAATCCTAATTACTGTGTGATTGAAGATGCCATGAGCGGCCAAGTCGCACTGAGGCGAGAGAACTGCGTGAAGCCAAACTGTCTGTCTATGACTTTGTGACATAACAGCAAGCTCAGAAATTAATCAGGTGTCTTAAAAATAAAGTTTCTTTATTGGCATCAATGGCTCCATGAAGAACCTTTAACATCCATGGATCCTTTTCATTCCACAAAAGGTTCTTTACAGTGGAAAAAGGTTCTTTAGATTATTAAAATGCTCTTCACATGGGGGGGGGACAGTTCTCTGAAAGTTTCTTTGGGGATCACTGTGAAAACCCCCTTTTGGATCCTTTTATTTTTAAGAGCATGGTGCAAAAATGTCGCTGAATATACCAAAAAAAAAAGTCCCTATAGTCAACTAGCATTTGATATATTACTCCCATTACTCTATTCCATTGATGGTTTTAGTACCCTTACTGGTTCTATAGCAAAATTGGATGTGAGATATCAGAGTTGAACGTTGTTCAATGTGTAGCTAACAGGAAGTGTTTATGATAAACACTGAAAGTGCAGAAAATGCTCCAAAGTCTATACAATATAGAGCTGTTTAATCCATAGTAGCCAATGGGTAACAGTCAATGTACTGTAATGTGGAGGAAGTATGACAGATGCTACACTGAAAAAAAAAAGATTTTGGATATACTTTAAAACAATTAGAAATTGATAATACATTTCACAAATAATTACAAAGAAATGGGCAGTAACATTAAATTAAACAAAAGTTTGAAGTTGAAAAAAAATATTTTAGTAGTATTTTCTTGTAAAACATGCTGCAATAATCTTCAAAACTTCAACAAAAAAAAGTACAGTGTGACTACATAGGCTATGTTTTAAATCTATAGCAACTACTGATCTTACTTTTGTTGCCAAAAAATATATATATTGTGCATATATACCCAGACGACCTGCATCATTTGATCAAATGTGCAGTTTACAGCAAGAGCTGTATCCCACAATGCAGTGTGCTTGACTTGACCTTGCAGTCAAATGAACTAGAAGTAATATCAGCCACAGTTTCTGCCAAATGTTACGTAAGACATATTTACACAAAATTGGCTTAAAAATGCTAATAAATATCTACATAAATGAAGTTAACTTAATACACATTTTGTGCAAAAGCATGCAGACTGTGGTGAATGTTGCTTCATTAAATGAGCAAAAGCTGTGTTAATGTTACTGCAGTGAAGAGTGTCTTTTACTTGTTTCTTCTACATTTTCTTAAAAAAGTTATTAATTGAAACACATTAAGAGGAATTGGTTCAACTATAGTGAATTATTTTCAGGTGAAATTCACAGAATAAGTCAAATGAAACTGAAATGATTTAATTTAATTAATACTACTTGCTATTTACTTGCCAGTACAATTTTCACAATTAAAGTTCAGATAAATCTATTTAACCTTGTGGAAATGTGTATCATAATTTTATTACATTAGGCCTATTAATTATTTTTGAGTGTAAGTTATGAAATATATATAACGCAGTATCATGTAACTTGTTAGCTGCTGTCGTGTGTGATAACGTCAGAGAGAGAGAGAGCAATAAAGCAAAATAATTTCCTTACACATTCCTTTAGCTGATTGATGACAGTGCTGAATGAAAATGTGGAGCTAAAAAAAATCTAATGACTTATTGAGCTTTGTAGCGTAGGCGGGATAAGCTTTATCTGGTACATTCAAATTCACGACGGTTCCCAGGAGGCTGGATAACTGCTCACGTTTCAGGTCTGTCAAGGCCTGCCAATGGCCATAATGGCTCCTAATTCTACATTAATGCAGTCTAAATGAAGTGTCAGAGGAAGATTGATCTGTGGAAGTCGCGGTCTGAGTGCTGGCCGCTGGGCAGCAGAGCCTCGGGCCCAGAGCATCAGCTGACAGTCCAGCATCAGTGAGGGAGAGAGGATATGAACAGACCTGCTAAATGTGTGCGTTACACAGCTGACTGCAGCAGACACAGGGCTGTCGTGAATATTTAAGTGATAGGGGTTGTGGGTAAACTAGACTTGGCCTGTTAGTTTGTTAACAAGAACATGGGTTGCTTTGATTTGACAGTGGTTCTCACTCAGTGGGCAAAAGCCCACAATTGTTACCCTGGACAACAGGGAAAAACAATGCAAATAATACAATAAAAACTGATCAACAATTTAAAAAATAAAATGCAACCTTTAAAAATGTCTGAATACGGAATAGCATACGACTATCCTTATATTCATTTTCTGTTAAATTTTTTAAAAAGCATTAAATGAGATTCTTGAAACACAGAACAGACAATTCTAGACAATTCTAGGGGACAACATGACAATCATTTGGAAAGTAAAGAGATAGTAATGAAATAAATATATTATATTTTTTGATTACTAAGAATGCAATAGTCAATGATTTCTAATATGGAAAAAAGTTGAATCTGTGAATCGTTGGTTCTCACCTGGTGGGGAACAACCCAAAAATATGTTGTAAATATATTACTCTTGCAGATATAGCAGGGTAAAATAATAATATGCAAATGCAAATAATAAAATGCAACTCACTAACCATTTTAAAAATAAAATTTGGAATAGCATACTTGCATACAGTATATATATATATATATATATATATATATATATATATATATATATTTATAGATATATATATATACATACATACATACATACATACATACACACACACACACACACTTAAAGTTTATATATATATATACGTAAAGTATTATTGACTCTTATTTGCGTTTACCAAAGCTTTAATTGATGTAATTTTTAATTATGCATTTCCCCAATGACATTTTAACTACTGAAGCAGAAGTATGAAAAGAAATAATAATAATAATTATTATTATTTAGAAATATATATTTTTTTTTACTTACCTTTTTTACTTACATTTTTTAATGATTATCTCGTCAATTAATATCTAGTTCATTTTCCCTCTCAGACAGTTACTGTTCCTTAATAAATATATAATCTGACTTACATTAATCTGTTATATAATAACACAGTGCACACCTGTCTCTCTCTCTTATTTTAGACAACCTTCACTGGACTGAAGCTGTGTTGGGTCCATCATCACACATCCGGCCTGCGGTGGATGCTGGGAAAAGCGTGTGGATCCGCTCAGGTGCCCCTGATAGCGCTGAGGCTGCAGCGGCTGCAGTTTGATTAAGCGTAAAGCAGGGTTTTAGAGACATGCAGGCAGGTTAATGAAACTCTACAGGACAGCAGCTTCTCCTGGTTTACACCATGCCTGAGAACCGCAGGTGACAGAATAAGGTTTAGTATCTGTAGTTAAATCCCTCAACTCAGCCTACCTGCTGACTGCTGGGCCACCAAACCCCCAAAGTAATGTCTGTATGGCAGACTGTACAGTTATGCAGTTAGTTAACATATACAATTAAGCAGAAACAACTTAATCATAGTATTACAGCATATGGAAAATATTTATATATTAATAATATTTTACATATTAATCAAGAGTTTGTGTCATCCTCGCAGGGGACTTTTAGTGTTCTATTAAAAATACAATTGTATTAAAAGTTATTTTAAAGTATATTAGAGTAGTAATAATTAATTCAACAAATATAGCATTTCTGTTCAATTATACAATAAATAAAAAAAAGAAATGAATGATGGGAATGGGGTTTAATGCAGCTCCAAAATGCATCCTGTTTACTGAAAATATATTTTAATCAGAATTAAAGTGAATACATATCATATGTATTAACAGTTTGTATTTACAAAGTCAAATTTAAAAAAATTCAAATAAAAAAAAGATGCATAAGTGCCTTGAAACTCATGCATAGAACAGACATATATTATATATATATATATATATAAATTTATTTAAACTAACAAACTAACTAAATAAATTAATTGTAATATATATATATATAATTATATAAAATATATATTATTATACTCAGTTAAGTCTGAATTTCAATGATGGGAATGAAACCCACAGAACAGCCTGGACACACAGACACACACACACACACACATACACACACACAAATATATATATATTTTTTACAATTTAGTTAGTTAGTTAGGTCTGAATTCTAATGACAGGAAAAGGGTATTAAGCATCAGATCTAAATTCATGCCTCCTGTTTACTTCAATATATACAAATATTTTTATTACAATCAAAGTGCCTTTTAAAAACATTTTTATTGACAATTACAAAGTAAAATTCTGTTACATATGAAATTTTAAAAAAAGCCAGACATAGAACAGGCAAGTAATTTCGTTTTGTTTTAAAAAAAATTTATTTGATATGTTTGTTTGTTTATATATATATATAATAAGATAATAAAACTATGGTAGAGAGCTCCATCAGTTCATAAAACAGCTGTTAAACAGAACAGAGGTCCATACTGTATATGGCAATAGTAAGGGAATGTAGGTTAATCTAAATGCACCTGCCTTTGATTTCCACCCTATAAAGTGGCTCCTGCCTCCCCAGGGGCTGACAGATGCAGAAGTAGGACATACCGTTGGGAGAGGAGCACAGTTTTGGTAGCTCCATGCCTCCTCATCTAATCTCCAGCGATCCACTTGGGTCTCAGATTTATAAATTCCCAACAATCTTGGATTCTCATCTCCGTCTTGATTTTGTGGGTCTGCGAGGGTGCGGGGTGACGTAGGGGTAGTGCTGGGGGGTTGCGAGTTGTTTGTGATGTCCTTTAGAAAAAGAGCTTATGGGTTCAGTAGAAGAAACGTGGGGAGCTAATGTGAAGATTTAGGACTTTCTGTGAGGCTTGGCCTCCTCTAAGCTCTGTTTGCTTGAGCCGTTTGTGGGGTCCTGCTCGTACTAAACCCAGATTAATATTCCTTTATATCCAGCAGCCCAGAAACACACTTACACACTCACAGAGGAATCAGTCCCCCCTCCAAACACACACACACACACATGCATAGTGACGCACACACCTCCTTTTGGCCATAATCGCCTCCCGTCTCTAATCCATAGCTGCTCATCTTTCCTGTTATCTGTCCCCAGTAAGCACCTTTCTCATGGGTTATTTCCATAAGGAGAGCAGAAGGAACGACGCTGCCGTGTTTGCTGTGTTTCACTCAATGTTCTTGACCCCATAGACCATTTTTATTGATGAAGATTTCAGTCACATTTAACCTCATGATTGGTATCCAACTACACAAGTTGCACAACCTAGATTTTATCATTATCATTTATCAAAAGCTTGATCATGGGAAGCATTTCCAGCAGCCCAGAAACACACTTACACACTCACAGAGGAATCAGTCCCCCCTCCAAACACACACACACACACACATGCATAGAGACGCACACACCTCCTTTTGGCCATAATCGCCTCCCGTCTCTAATCCATAGCTGCTCATCTATCCTGTTATCTGTCCCCAGTAAGCACCTTTCTCATGGGTTATTTCCATAAGGAGAGCAGAAGGAACGACGCTGCCGTGTTTGCTGTGTTTCACTCAATGTTCTTGAACCCATACACCATTTTTATTGATGAAGATTTCAGTCACATTTAACTTCATGATTGGTATCCAACTACACAAGTTGCACAACCTAGATTTTATCATTATCATTTATCAAAAGCTTGATCATGGGAAGCGTATTAAAAGTTCACATGTATGATGAGCACTTGTTGCTGCCTTAATGAATTTATCAAAAAAGTCAATTAACAACAAATGGATGCACATACTGTTTCTAAAATGTGTTTTTTGTTTTTTAAGCAAGTCTCTTATTCTCAGCAAGATATATTTGATCAAAATATGGTAAAAACAGTAATATTGTGAAATGTTAGTACAATTCAAAATAACTATTTTCTGTTGTAATTTATGGTAAAATGTAATTTATTTATGTGATCAAAGCTGTATTTTCAGCATCATTACTCCAGTCTTCAGTGTCACATAATATGCTGATTTGCTGCTCAAGAAACATTTCTGATTATTATCAATGTTGAAAACAGTTGTGCTGCACAATATTTTTGTGAAAAACGCGATACTCCCGTGATTATCTGATGAATAGAAAGTTCAAAAGAACAATATTTATTTCAAATAAAAATCTTTTTAAATATCTCCACTGTCACTTTCAATCAATTTAATGCATCCTTGCTGAATAAAACGATTAATGTCTTTCAAAAAATCCCCAAACTCTTGAACAGCTGGGTGTATAATTGTACAAGATTTAGAAAATATGGAGAGTATCGCTTGTCACATTTCATATCAGCGTTCCAGTTCTTGTATCACCTTTTTTTTTGTTTTCCAATCTCTGAACGTGAAGCATGATACAGCCAGACAAAACCCCAGTGGCATCTCCTGAAGCAGTTTACAGCCCTTCAGTGCTTCTGATCTCCATCTGCTCAGCCTAAAAGCCTCTTCCCTTTCCCGCTTTGTCTTCCCTTTTGCTTTCTCACCTACTTTTCTCTTCTGCAAAGTTAAGTCACAGTGATAAAAAAGAAAACAAAGTGAGAAGAAAGAGGATGAGTTTTAGCACGCTAAAGAGCCGCTCTAAACCAATTACCTAAGTGTCTTTTATCCGCTATATGCTTTTGTGTCTTGATCAGCTTTGAATCTCTTGAAATCCCTCCCTGAGATAACAAACAAATGTATGAGAGGAGCGTGAGGAGGAAAAGCTTTTTGGCATGGGGAAATAAACTGGCACTGGTTTGAGATTTCATCTGTAGAGAAAATGCATATAATTGTATGAAATCATGTTCGCTCTTTCTTTTGTAGGTGAAAAGCTTGTGAGAATATCTTAGAGGAGACTGGGGCTAGATGTCACACTTTTAACTCCACTAAAGATTTCTCTTTTTTTAAAAGTCATTTTTGTGTACACTCTCAGAAAAAAATTTACAAAAGCTGTTACTGGGGCAGTACACTCTTAAAAATAAAGGTGCTTCACGATGCCATAGAAGAACCTTTTTGTCTAAATGGTTCCATAAAGAACCTTTAACATCTGAAGTACCTTTCTGTTTCACAAAGGTTCTTTGTGGCGAAAGAAGGTTCGGTAACACTTTACTTGAAGGGGTGTGCATAAGACTGACATGACACCTTCATAATCATGACATAACACATGTCATGAATATGAAGGAGGTTTTATGCATGTTTATGACAACTGTCATTAAGCATCATTCGCTCAGTTATGTCATTTTTGATGCAAATATGACATTATTTGACCTAACCCTACCCCTACCCTTACCCCTAATCATAGACCATAACAAAGACATCTCAAACAATGTCATCTTTGCATTAAAAATTACATAACTGGGCGAATGACACTTAATGACAGTTGTCATAAACATGCATAAAAAAAACTTCATATTCATGATATGTGTCATGTCATGATTATGAAGGTGTCAGTCTTATGCACACCCCTTCAAGTAAAGTATAACCGAAGGTTCTTCAGATTACAAAAAGGTAAGAAAGAGATGGTTCTTTAAAGAACCTTTGACTGAATGGTTCTTTGTGGAACCAAAAATGGTTCTTCTATGGCATCGCTTGAAGAACCTTTTGAAGCACCTTTATTTTTAAGAGTGTATCTTTTCAAAAGGTACACATTTGTACCTTATTTACCCCTAAAGGGGGTTTGTTGTAACTTGGCCTGGTGCGCTTATGCAATAACCTTATTAAAGGTACATTTTAATACCTAAAGTGCACATATTAGTACCTTAATAGTACATATTTGTACCTTTTGAAAAGGCATTGCCCCAGTGACAGCTTTTGGACATTTTTTTCTGAGAGTGGAGCTAAAAGTCTACAAAAAAACATTTTGAACATTTTCATTACTATTGCATTACTATAAACACACATTTATAGGCTTTTCTGCTCTCCAATTCTTATTTAATTGAAAATGTAAGGAAAAGCTGCTGATTGAGTTCTCATCATTTAACATCCATTAATTTGTCTGATGTTTCTCATATTTGATAAAGTCTGCATTGTTGATTCCGTTTTTGTTTTTTTCTTTGAAACAATCTGTATTGTATAAAGCACAATATATCATGAATAACCAAATTATGAGATATAATGTCAAAGTTTGTTCTTTCTTTGGTTTTATAAACTTGTTGTTTCTTTATATTCTTACACTTCTTACAACACTACCTTGTGATGCAATGTAGTGTACAAAACCACGTATTCACCACTTACTATAGAATAATGTAAAGTAATAATTTTGATTTATGCATTTAGTGGTTTTATACAAGATGACTTACAATAGAGGAGCATAAATAGTTCATCATAGAGACAACAGTAGTCACTGAATGCAATGTCACAATTATTAAAAAGCTAGATTAGATAAGTTAGAGCAGAGGATAAATGCATAGAAAAAAATTAATGCTTTTTTTCTGGCAAGTGCATTGGTTTAGCATCGTGGACTGGTTAAGTGCTTGTTTAAAAGATGTGTCTTCAGTTGCTTCTTGAAAGTTGTGTTGGTTTCAGACATTCAGGTGGAGGTCAGCTCATTTCACCAGTCTGCATTGTTGATTCCGTTTTTGTTTTTTTCTTTGAAACAATCTGTATTGTATAAAGCACAATATATCATGAATAACCAAATTATGAGATATAATGTCAAAGTTTGTTCTTTCTTTGGTTTTATAAACTTGTTGGTTCTTTATATTATTACACTTCTTACAACACTACCTTGTGATGCAATGTAGTGTACAAAACCATGTATTCACCACTTACTATAGAATAATGTAAAGTAATAATTTAGATTTATGCATTTAGCGGTTTTATACAAGATGACTTACAATAGAGGAGCATAAATAGTTCATCATAGAGACAACAGTAGTCACTGAATGCAATGTCACAATTATTAAAAAGCTAGATTAGATAAGTTAGAGCAGAGGATAAATGCATAGAAAAAAATGTATGCTTTTTTTTCTGGCAAGTGCATTGGTTTAGCATCGTGGACTGGTTAAGTGCTTGTTTAAAAGATGTGTCTTCAGTTGCTTCTTGAAAGTTGTGTTGGTTTCAGACATTCAGGTGGAGGTCAGCTCATTTCACCAAAGAGGGTGAATGTTTTGGAAATTGGCTTTGTGCCTCATGTAAAGTAAAAAAGGTGATGTTGGTAGTAATATTTTCTGATACTAATTAAAAAAAAATTTAATGAAAGAATTATTTTGTGCCTAAAAGGTTCTTTGTTTTTATATGGAATCTTGATTTGAGTGAAGAATGCTTTAAGGTTCTATATAGAACCATAATGATTTGTAATCTGTTGATTTCATTGCAATAGTACTGGCCATATGGGTGACAGGAGTTCATCTCTGGTCACTAGTTGGCTTAGTTTATTGTGGTTGTGTTGGTTTCAGACATTCAGGTGGAGGTCAGCTCATTTCACCAGAGAGGGTGAATGTTTTGGAAATTGGCTTTGTGCCTCATGTAAAGTAAAAAAGGTGATGTTGGTAGTAATATTTTCTGATACTAATTAAAAAAAAATTTAATGAAAGAATTATTTTGTGCCTAAAAGGTTCTTTGTTTTTATATGGAATCTTGATTTGAGTGAAGAATGCTTTAAGGTTCTATATAGAACCATAATGATTTGTAATCTGTTGATTTCATTGCAATAGTAATGGCCACATGGGTGACAGGAGTTCATCTCTGGTCACTAGTTGGCTTAGTTTATTGTTCAAAAGATTCTCAATCATTGCAAGCTGGAGAACCCAGTATTTGAAAGTGTCATAATGAATGCACCATCTCTGTGAATAATCTCACAATGGTGGTCATTCTTATCAGATTCACTGCAAAGACTTTTCGAATAGTTTAGTTTTTCTGTAGCCTGAGGCAAAAATGACAGAACAACTGAGGTGATGGGTCAAAAGCAGCTTAATCCGAACATTCTTCATCCTGGAATATAATATGGCTGGAAACCATGGGGCATGTAAGGGAAGAATGTGTTCGGGGAAGGTAAGAACATGAAAGAAATATTATTAAATCGTCATAAGAATTCAATCAAAAATGCTCGATGCTTAAAAAAAACCCCCAGTTTTTGTGCTCCACAAAAAAAATACAAGCATGTGAATTTGGAATGACATGAAGGTGAGTAAATAATATGATCTTTATTATATGACCTTTAATATGTATATGTTTGATAGTTGTGATGAACTACGGCGTGTCTTCCAGTGGCTCTCTTTCTCTCTCTACCAGTGGATATTGGAGAAAATAGATGTCATTAATAACAGCTTCACTCTTCCACCCCATGTGTGGTTCATCAGCTCCACCGTGCTCTCCTGGAGCAAGTCGTCCTTTCTAAGATGTCACACAATTACCTCTTAAGTGCTCAAACAAATGGAGAGACCTGGCAAGTGACATCAAATCAACTCTGTCACAGGTGATTGAGTCTAGTCATCAAGTCAGAGCGAACGCCGCTGCCTGACAGGAGAGAGAAAACACAAGAGCAGGACGGCGAGGGCTTGCCATCAGAGATCGTAATGGACTCCTATTAATACAGAAACACTTTTTTTCTGAACATTTTCGGGTGGTAAAGATGGAAATATATTTCACCTGTCCTCTAGTGTATTTCCGTCTTTTGCACACTTGTGGGTCATGACGTTCCAACCCTGGCAAAACTCTGGTTCTGTTTAGAGTACGGACTGTGCAAATCTGAAAGCATCAGGTTGCACTGATATTTTTTTAGGTTTTTTCAGCAATTCCTTTTTAACCATCATTCTGAAAATGTGTATATAAAAGTAGCTGTAATGTATAGTCCAAGATGATGATGATAATGAAACAATACGAAGTTTAATTAATAACTCAGAAGGTAAACACATGCGAAACAGTGTGCATAGCACAAACAACACCCGACAACAGAAAATTGAAATAGAGCAAAATAAATACAAGGCAAATGAGGGAACTAATGAATAACACCTGTAATGATTAATGAATGGGAAGCAGGAAACTGAAACCAGGAATTACAGAATACAAACTATAAAGTCCATGAAAACGAACTAACTAAAGAGGAACGTGACATTGGAGTTGTTTGCATTTACATGTGTGTTTTAATATTAATCTAAATTTGGTTTGGTGGAATTTTAGTTCATATAAACACTTTTTATTTTTGTAAATCATTTGAACACAACTTTTTAGAAAACATTGCTAACAAAATCATCAAAGAAGTGATATTTAATCTTTTTTTTAATCCAAATGTTGACGGCGCAGTATGTAAACGGGCTGTGAGCACTGGAACGCACATCTGATGGAGGCAGGAGGCCGTAGGATATTATCAGCGAGATAATATTGTCAGTGCCTGATGTAAATTGCAGGGCGACATAGTCAACAGACATGGCTGAGTGGCTGCAGTTTGTCGGGGCCGTGACACTGACAAATGGAATATTTTTGGAGGGCTTAATCGCAGGAAATGGGGTTCTGTCTGATGGTGACATGCCCACCCCCCCGCTCCAATGGCTGCAAAAAAGAAAACTGATTGTCTGGCCCGCTCACTCAATCTCACCTCCTTCAACCTTGCACCCTCCTCCCTTCCCAAACACACACAGATACACAATTGGGTTTTCCCTTGCTGTCAACAGAAAGAGGCCTGAAATGGAAAGACACATTCATCTGTTTCATTAAATAGGGAAATTAAAGGGGTCATATGATGCGATTTAAATTTTTCCTTTCTCTTTGGAGTGTTACAAGCTCTTGGTGCATAAAGAAGATCTGTAAAGTTGTAAAGACTAAAGTCTCAAATCCAAAGAGATATTCTTTATAAAAGTTAAGAGACAACAACGCCTACCTAAAACGGCTCGTTCTAACACCCTCCCACATGTCTATGTCACGATGTGGGAAGATTTGCATAACGCCGCCCAAATGTTCACACAAAGAAAGAAGCGTAACTTTTATTCTCGCTGTAGTATTGTTGCTGCCGCCATGTCGTGAAGACACTGTGTGTTTTGTTGTGAAAGCGAAACTACTTTGTTTGGCCTTCCAAAAGAGGAC
>NW_015505696.1:1498470-1500896 GCF_001515645.1 Sinocyclocheilus grahami
ATTTGGAATGACATGAAGGTGAGTAAATAATATGATCTTTATTATATGACCTTTAATATGTATATGTTTGTTAGTTGTGATGAACTACGGCGTGTCTTCCAGTGGCTCTCTTTCTCTCTCTACCAGTGGATATTGGAGAAAATAGATGTCATTAATAACAGCTTCACTCTTCCACCCCATGTGTGGTTCATCAGCTCCACCGTGCTCTCCTGGAGCAAGTCGTCCTTTCTAAGATGTCACACAATTACCTCTTAAGTGCTCAAACAAATAGAGAGACCTGGCAAGTGACATCAAATCAACTCTGTCACAGGTGATTGAGTCTAGTCATCAAGTCAGAGCGAACGCCGCTGCCTGACAGGAGAGAGAAAACACAAGAGCAGGACGGCGAGGGCTTGCCATCAGAGATCGTAATGGACTCCTATTAATACAGAAACACTTTTTTTCTGAACATTTTCGGGTGGTAAAGATGGAAATATATTTCACCTGTCCTCTAGTGTATTTCCGTCTTTTGCACACTTGTGGGTCATGACGTTCCAACCCTGGCAAAACTCTGGTTCTGTTTAGAGTACGGACTGTGCAAATCTGAAAGCATCAGGTTGCACTGATATTTTTTTAGGTTTTTTCAGCAATTCCTTTTTAACCATCATTCTGAAAATGTGTATATAAAAGTAGCTGTAATGTATAGTCCAAGATGATGATGATAATGAAACAATACGAAGTTTAATTAATAACTCAGAAGGTAAACACATGCGAAACAGTGTGCATAGCACAAACAACACCCGACAACAGAAAATTGAAATAGAGCAAAATAAATACAAGGCAAATGAGGGAACTAATGAATAACACCTGTAATGATTAATGAATGGGAAGCAGGAAACTGAAACCAGGAATTACAGAATACAAACTATAAAGTCCATGAAAACGAACTAACTAAAGAGGAACGTGACATTGGAGTTGTTTGCATTTACATGTGTGTTTTAATATTAATCTAAATTTGGTTTGGTGGAATTTTAGTTCATATAAACACTTTTTATTTTTGTAAATCATTTGAACACAACTTTTTAGAAAACATTGCTAACAAAATCATCAAAGAAGTGATATTTAATCTTTTTTTTAATCCAAATGTTGACGGCGCAGTATGTAAACGGGCTGTGAGCACTGGAACGCACATCTGATGGAGGCAGGAGGCCGTAGGATATTATCAGCGAGATAATATTGTCAGTGCCTGATGTAAATTGCAGGGCGACATAGTCAACAGACATGGCTGAGTGGCTGCAGTTTGTCGGGGCCGTGACACTGACAAATGGAATATTTTTGGAGGGCTTAATCGCAGGAAATGGGGTTCTGTCTGATGGTGACATGCCCACCCCCCCGCTCCAATGGCTGCAAAAAAGAAAACTGATTGTCTGGCCCGCTCACTCAATCTCACCTCCTTCAACCTTGCACCCTCCTCCCTTCCCAAACACACACAGATACACAATTGGGTTTTCCCTTGCTGTCAACAGAAAGAGGCCTGAAATGGAAAGACACATTCATCTGTTTCATTAAATAGGGAAATTAAAGGGGTCATATGATGCGATTTAAATTTTTCCTTTCTCTTTGGAGTGTTACAAGCTCTTGGTGCATAAAGAAGATCTGTAAAGTTGTAAAGACTAAAGTCTCAAATCCAAAGAGATATTCTTTATAAAAGTTAAGAGACAACAACGCCTACCTAAAACGGCTCGTTCTAACACCCTCCCACATGTCTATGTCACGATGTGGGAAGATTTGCATAACGCCGCCCAAATGTTCACACAAAGAAAGAAGCGTAACTTTTATTCTCGCTGTAGTATTGTTGCTGCCGCCATGTCGTGAAGACACTGTGTGTTTTGTTGTGAAAGCGAAACTACTTTGTTTGGCCTTCCAAAAGAGGACACAACTAGAAATCAGTGGTTAAGTTTTATTTATAACACTGTTCCAGAACAGTTCAACCCAAATATTCAGATATGTGCCGCGCATTTTGCGGAGGATGAGGACTGTTTCCTGTGAGAGTAGCCTACAATGCCGGTGTCTGTTTCTATAAAGTGGGGCAATTCCAACTTTGCAAGGACAGTCTGGTGCTTCTGACTCACAGCTTGTAAGTACGTTTTTTATATTTAAAGAATTTGCCACTGATGATTCAAGTTTTGAGCAGTGTAGAATAGCGCTTGTTGTTTGTAATTTCTCCAATCACAAATGCAGACATGGTTTTATGTTTACGCAGTGCAATACGCAACACAACGTGTAAAAAGACAGTATAAGTCATTATTATCAGTAATTATGTCCCCTCTGAATGCTACAAATGCCTCATTTATAATGGGTTTTACTGGTTTTGTCTCGTCGCGCCAGGACACGGCATCACAGTATGGTAAGGGGCGTAACATTTCCGTCACACGCTTGAGGTATTC
>NW_015505696.1:1501621-1528557 GCF_001515645.1 Sinocyclocheilus grahami
CCCACATGTCTATGTCACGATGTGGGAAGATTTGCATAACGCCGCCCAAATGTTCACACAAAGAAAGAAGCGTAACTTTTATTCTCGCTGTAGTATTGTTGCTGCCGCCATGTCGTGAAGACACTGTGTGTTTTGTTGTGAAAGCGAAACTACTTTGTTTGGCCTTCCAAAAGAGGACACAACTAGAAATCAGTGGTTAAGTTTTATTTATAACACTGTTCCAGAACAGTTCAACCCAAATATTCAGATATGTGCCGCGCATTTTGCGGAGGATGAGGACTGTTTCCTGTGAGAGTAGCCTACAATGCCGGTGTCTGTTTCTATAAAGTGGGGCAATTCCAACTTTGCAAGGACAGTCTGGTGCTTCTGACTCACAGCTTGTAAGTACGTTTTTTATATTTAAAGAATTTGCCACTGATGATTCAAGTTTTGAGCAGTGTAGAGTAGCACTTGCTGTTTGTCATTTCTCCGATCACAAATGCAGACGTGGTTTTATGTTTACGCAGCGCGATACGCAACACAACGTGCAAAAATACAGTATAAGTCATTACAATCAGTAATTATGTCCCCACTGGATGCAACAAATGCCTTGTTTGTAATGGGTTTTATTGTTTTTGTCTTGTCGTGCTGGGACACGGCATCACAGTAGGGTAAAGGGCGTAACATTTCCGTCACACGCTTGAGGTATTCAGCCAATCACAATGCACTGGATTGCTGGCCAATCAGAGCACACCTCGCTTTTCAGAAGGATGAGCTTTGTAAAAATCCACGCGTTTTAGAAAGGCAGTTTAAGAAAACCTTAAACCGCATAAACACATTGCATTACACCAAATACGCCATATGACCCCTTTAAGACATCGCATGCTCTTTTTCATATTCATTCCATCCCAGAAGAAAATTGTATTACTCATGAATGGCTTTTCCCACACTTAGGGTGAAAACCAACTTTTTTGCCTTAAAATCAATATAATATTTTATAACAATTCATTCAATAATAAAATAAAATAAAACGTGACATGATTAGTGGAGTGTTTTTGTAAGAAAGGGATGTAAACCTCCATTTTCTGTCAGTTTAATCTCATTGCTGTCAATGCAAAACAAAAGAAATCACATTTGTGATTGTGGTTACAAAAATGACCATCGTAATACCGTGTTCCAATGCGTTTAAGTCGAACACACTTTCCGGTCATGTGTACCACAAGATGGCGCCTCAACATGAATATGTTGTGTTCTTATGCCGATTATGGAGGATACAAATGTCGTGGACCCAAAATGCTTGTGTTTGCTTTATAAACAGCCGATGAAAAGCAAAATATAAGGTATCTTTATCTATTACATTATGCATTTATGGACTTCAGAAGTCGGATGACCAATTTTGAGCGCTGCTCCGAGTTATGAGCTGCCTAGCATAATCTGAATGACAGAAAGATACTTCCTGACAAGAAAAGCTTGTGCGACCATGCATTGGTGGCCTATTCATATGATTTTGTATGATCTCATTTTTATGTTTTTGTAGGACCTGACAATGGCCCACTGACAGATGGGATTTAGGTGAACCTTCATGCTTATGTTTTATTTCTGAAAATCGTACATTTATCTTGTAAAATAGTACCCAGATAGCACACGTACATCTGCAAGATGTCTATTAAAGATCACTTCATCTGATAGTGATACAAACATCTGATAGACGTCTCTAAGATGTCAGTTTTACATACATTCTAAATCATAAACATCTTAAAGACATCTTCTAAACGTCTATTTGACATCTGATAGGAAATGTCCTACAGACGTATTGCAGATGAGCAAATGCTCTAAAAAATACATCTTGCAGATTTAAATGCAGACATCAAATAGACGTCTCCGTGATGTACATGTGCTATCAGGGTAGGCTAACGATTTTTCTTGAGAAAGGGTTGGTTTGACTTTACATAACTGTTACTTAGAAAAGGATGCTAGCAGTCAAACTAGATGTTCACTAATGAGTGCACTTCCAGCTAACAGAAAATGCAGTGACATTAATAGAATGTTAGAATGTTTTCAAAATGATAATATGGAATTGTCATTTTTGACGGTCCCCTTCTAGAGAACTCACTCAGCGTCCTCTAGTGGACACTATGGGGACTGCCGCCAGCAGGACTGGTGCTTGAAGCACATGCAAAATAACTCCAATCCCATTAGCCCACATAGCCCGTGACGTCACAGACGGGTGCCCGGAAGAATAAGAGTGCCTGCCGAACACGTCGCTAACTTTTGTTGTCTTCAGGAGCTGTTTGTTTGACAGTGCATGTGAAGGTCTTATGGAAAAAAAACAAGGCAAGGGGGCGTTTTAGAACGTGTGTGCCTCCATGTCCTAAGTTGCTGACACCTGAGAACACACACGATCTATGAGTTATGTGTCTTGGTGAGGAGCACACGCTTTTGGTGCTTGCGGACTCTGAATGCGATCATTGTGAAAAGTTTACAATGAGAAAGCTCCGTTCGCATCAAGTGTCAAGAGAAATCGACAAGCATCTGAATCTCAGAGACTCAAATTGTGGGGTTCACAGGTCGAGCTTGCAGAAAAGTTTGAGAAGTGTATGGGCCTTTCGAAAGCTTCTGCTGCAAGCTCGAGCGCTCGGCAGGATCCAGATACTCTTTCTCTTGGATCATCTGATTCCGCAGATAACGCTACATTGGGCTCATCTTGTGAAAGTAAGGACGTGGATGTGGTTGGCGATGGTGATGAAAGTGAGCACTGAATCTTCCTAACCTAGCTCCAGTCCCGCATATGGGTTAATGTTAGAGGTAATGGTGCGTGTTACTAAGAGGCTCGATTTAGTCTGGTCACGTGAAAGGCAGAAGCCCGCCTGTGGAAGATTGGACAAGCGCTTTCTGGCCATCCATGACCTCCCCTCCTCCAGGAGGCTCCCCTTTCTTCCCGACTTCCACATGGAGTTAGTGAGATTGTGGGACAAGCCATATTCAGCTCGGCTGCATCTTTTTCAGCTTGCGGATTACACTAATGTTGAGGGTGTGGCTGAGCGCGGATATGCAAGGATAAGCTTTCTTTCCTTGGGTGAGTTGTCTTCTTTAAAGACTCCTGCTCTGCCATCTAGCCCACTTCAGACCACCTTGCGTCTAAATGGCAGGGTGTATGTGGTGGCAGGTCAAGCTGGTGGAGCCTTGCACACAATGGGTGTGTTACAAACTTACCAAGCCTACTTGTTAGGGATCTAGATGAGGGCAAGTGTTTGTCCCCTGAGGCAGTCAAGGAACTGCGCCTCACCACAGACTTAGCTCCTCGCGCCACTCAACAGACTGCTGCTGCCATTGGGTAAGCGATGCAGACATCGGGAGGAAGGAGAAAGCCTTTCTACTTGATGTTCTGCTTTCGCCTTCCAGGCTTTTCAGCACTTCCGTTGAGGCGGTAGTCGAGAAGTTCAGGGAGGTGAAGGCACAGTCCGTTGACTTTAGAATTTTCATTCCCCAACATCCCAAGTCTTCCTCTAAAATCTCTGAGGGGGCTGGTCTGTCTCGATCTGAGGATCATAGGCAGGATCAGAAGAATAAGGTGGCATTCGGTGTATGTCTGTAGCTTCGCTTGGTGCTCTCTCACCAGATGAACAGGCATGCGCCACAGCATGGCTGAGTGGGCATTCCGTTCCCCATAGTGTCTGCTAGAGGAGGCAGCGCGAGTTCCCTAGAAGGGGAACGTCTCGGGTTACGCATGTAGCCATGGTTCCCTGAGAGGGAACGAGATGCTGCACCCCCTAGCCTTGCCTAGGGATTGCCTATTTTCACGTCTCCTTCAGACAACCAAGTTAGTGATGTGTTCAGCAGGTGCCCTCTTATACTTCCGGGTGCCCGCCTTTGAAGTCACAGGCTACGTGGGCCATTGAGATTGGAATTGTTTCACACATGCTTCAGACACCGGTCCTGCTGGCTGCAGTCCCCATAGTGTCTGCTAGAGGACGCAGCGTCTCGTTCCCTCCCGGGGAACCATGGTTACATGCGTAACCTGAGACGTTTTGAGCATTTAGAGCAAAACATTCTTAGAACATATTTTTGTTAGCTGGGCTAATTTATTCTATGCCAATTCACAAACTCTCAATTCAGTATTTCAGCAACAATGTTTCAGTGTTTACGTAATTGTTTGATCAAGGTATGCAGTTTCAGTCCTGTGGCTTCAATTTATTTTAATGTCACACATATTTTTTCATATTTAAGAGCACATATCAGAGTTTTGTTTGCAGAGCAACTGTCACCATACCAGATTTCGAACATATTCAGGATGTGATCAGTGCACTTTAAATAATGTTTAGTAAAAAATATTAGAAGACTAGATATTGGATTGATCAAATGATCCTATATTTCTGCATGAACCCAGTAAAATATTTTGCCTCGGATAATGAGAATATTCTTTCACATTGAGTGAAATGCTACTCTTGATGCATTTCATCAACTTTGTTAATAAATCTAAGTAATGGCTAACAAGCATTTTTGTGCTTTATTCTTCAGAGTACTGTAACCATGAACTGAAAATGAATGCTATTCACCACCATGACTTCTGTGATTAGAAAAGTTAGGATTTTATGGTCTTATAGTTTCCTGTAATGATTTTGATAATGATAGCTTGTGTCCTTGAGGGGAGAATGTCAGTGTCTGGGGCCAAAATAAACCTCTCAGACTGAGAAACAGGAGCTATGCTTTATTAGGCGGCTAAGAGCTGCCGTCTGATGCTGGACGTGCAGGTGGAGAGACGTCCCCTTAGCAGCGCTTCATCACTGTTGTTACCCACTGAGAAAGAGCAAGACTGTCCCGCGTCAGGCATGAATCATTTTCAAGTGCGTCTGACCCGCTCTCTATAGATCGATGATAATTACCAGCGTGACATGAGTACAATTATTACTGTACAGCATCAGAGGCTGCAGGGGAATGCTGGGAGCTCGATAAAGCTTGAGTTATGGCTCTCGCAGGGCCCACATGAGTCTTGCTCACTAAGCAAGCCATTTTACACTCTTATATGACAGCTTACAGCAGGATATAAGCCTTTACGCTTGTTGCCCATGGAAAGCGTGGCCTGTTTCACCACTGCATCTTTGTTCTCTACAGGGGTCACATCAGAAGGAATCACATTTTATACTTGATTTTTGGATAATATAGTACTACAATGACACAGTCAATTACTGTCCCCAGTCCCTTTGCAAAAGCTTAGGTATGCAAATAGGCCTATATATAGTGAGTGTGTGTGTGTGTGTGTCTAAGCTTTTGCAACTTAAGTTTCAATAAAAGCTCAAAATATTTCTAATAGAATTGATTAATACCTTTATTCACATGGAAGTATTAAGTTGATCAAAAGTGACAGTTAAGACATTTGAAGTGAAGTGACATGTGGTGACCCATACTCAGAATTTGTGCTCTGCATTTAACCCATCCAAGTGCACACACACAGTAGTGAACACACACACACACACACACACACAGAGCAGTGGGCAGCCATTTTTGCTGCCGCACCCGGGGATCGGTTGGGGGTTCGGTGTCTTGCTCAAGGGTCTCACCTCAGTCGTGGTACTGAGGGTGGAAGTGAGCGCTGGTTATTCATTCCCCCCACCAACAATTCCTGCCAGACCTGAGACTCGAACCCGCAACCTTTGGATTACAAGTCCGACTCTCTTACCACGACTGCCACAAAATGTTCTTGTTTCAAATCAGTGCTGTTCTTTTGAACTTTCCATTCATGAAAGACTCCTGAAACATCAGTTTTACAAAAATATGAAGCAGCACAACTGTTTTCAACTTTGATAATAATCAGAAATGTTTCTTGAGTAGCAAATCAGCATATTAGAATGATTTCTGAAGGATCATGTGACACTGAAGACACTTTTGATCGGCCCATTTCTCTGTGAGGTGTTTGGCTATTCTGAAGAAGTTGGTGTTAGTTAGGGCAGTGTGAACTAGCAGCACAAAAAAGAAAGAGAGTTGAAAATGGTAATGAAAACTAATTTAAAACTGTTTCAGGTGCCAAAACGTTGTAAGTGGACCTTGAGAAAAAGCTAAATAATAAAAAATGATTTGACCACTTAATGCAGCTGCTTGATAAGTACTGCACCTCTCATTCACACACACACACACACACACACACACTCTCTCTCACATCCTCTTATCCCAGTATTTTCACGCTATGTTTGGCAGCTCTCATCTTCCCTTTGATTCCCTAAGACCTTACTTGCCGGTGTGTGTGTGTGTGTGTGTGTTTTTTCAAGGATCCAGTCGTACCTATAATCATAATCTATGACAGGAAACTTCAGAGAATCAATTAGTCCAACCCTCATCCTGCGAGCGAAGACGATTCCCCCTGACTTGAGCCGCAAACACCTTCTATCACGAGTCATTTTGCCTCCCTAACACCCGACTTCTCTTCCCTGAGCCCGGATAGGTTTGACTCTAAGCCTCTAAAAAGTTGACAACCCAAAAGCGCTTTTCCCCCTCTCGCTCTCACCACGGCCCTTCTCCCCTTTCAGCCTGTCGAGAAAGAAAGCTGGATTTGTTTTCCTGCGCCACCGATAGCGGAGCCCGTTATGGCATTTCATCCCCAATTAAATAAACAGTCTTTTAGAGTCGTCCACAGCAAAGACTCCGGTAAATAGGCGAGTCTGCTGGGGAAGCTGGTGGCTCTACACTTTCCTTTGTCCCAGGGAAAATGAGCCTCTGAAGAGAATTCATTGTGGCCCTGTTGTTTTTAAACGCGGCCGCGTCCCACAAAAGGAAACGTAAACCTGGCTCGCTCCTCTCGGCTAAAGTGGCTCCTCGGCTGGAACAAACACCTCATTCAGGGGTCAAATTTAATCCTCCCCGCCTCAAGCTTTTGTATTCAGATTAGAGACTAAGGAGGATTTGCAGCAGCTCGAAGCCTCTTGTTAAAAGGCTGTGTTCCCCACTTAACTTGCAATTTACCTGTCACTTAAGCCCTGAGTGGAGATGGAGCTCACCTCTTCAGGAGAGGTTCAAGCCTTTCTCCTTCCCTCTCAATAAGTGCTTTCTCAAATGCCTACTGTACCGAAAGAGGCAGAGACAGAATAGAAGAATCAAAACCAATTGGCTGTTTGGATAAGTAAGAAAGCATGTACCCCTGAATGAAGCCAAGAAATAAAACACAGACTTGTGAGGCAAGCGAATAACATTTTTACATTCCAACAAAGGCCTGACTGTGGTAAATCCACCTGATAACACCGCAGTAACAAAGCACTTTTGTAATGATTAGCACAGCTAACTGTTTAACTGCCCTCTTTAAGTCATGTTGCAATGGTTTCATGCTAAATTATAAAAAAAATATGTGTACTGAATATTGATGGAGCAACACAATTAGTTTCAAGGTTGTTTTGTTTAAAACTCATGTAAATAGGCCGCTGCAGGGGTCTTGTTGCCCACACTTTGGGTAAATGGCACCTCAGCTTGAGGTAAACGGCCCCTGAGGGAGACAGAGTGATGTAGTATAGATATAGGGACAAAAATTTTAAAAAAAATTATATTTAAAATAAATATACTGGAGAAGGATTTTTTTGTGTTTCAAATGAATGTCTTCTGTTCATTACTCCAGTTTTCAGTGTCACATGATCCTTCACAAATCATTCTAAAATGCTTTGAAAAGAAATCTTTTGTAACATTATTGTCACTTTTGATCAATTTAATAAATTTTTACTGAATAAATGTATAAATGTTTTGATCAGTAGTGTGCATAATGGATCTATAATGTGTATTTCATCAAATTAAACTACAACGTCATTGGAATATCATTATAGGATTGTTGTATTTTCCCTGTTTGCCAATCATTCTTCAAATTTTCAGAATTGCTGCCATAATTATGGCACATATTGAGTCAAACCCTATCATTGTGATCATGGACAACTGTTTGGCCACCTACTTTTTCATGAGGAGCAGCCATAGCCAATTTGCATCTCTTGCCGTCACCTTAAACCTCTCTCACTTTGTGTCCCTTCACAGGCTAATCACGAGGGAAGGGTATTTCACTTCTATTTACGAACCACATTATTCTTTTTCATTAGCGCAAACTAGTCAAGCAGCTCGACTGGAAATATCAAACCAAAAAGGAATGAAACATGGCACGATTATGAATACCGCGAGACCGTAATGGTCTGTGCCGTACTGCTGCCATCATCCTCAACATTAGACAGGCCACAGTTAATCAGAACCCACTTTGATTTTTAATGGGAAGAAGAAGAAAGACGTGGGACGCGTTAAATGCCATCTGTCATGGCGAAGCTTTTCCATCTGAGCAAAATCAGTGTTTATAAATATGGATTATTATCGAGGAGTTCAAAATGTGCTTTCTGCCCTGGATGGTACAAAGCTGAGAGGGTTGTGGACTATGTGTGTGTGTGTGTGTGTGTGTGTTTGTGTGTGTGTGTGTGTGTGTGTGTGTGTGGACACTCTCTCCACTCCCTTGGCTCCTCAGCGTTCTTCTCCATGAAATGATTTTGTAAATTCAGAAGGCCCTGAGGCCACAGCGGCCCGGGTCTCTTTCAGAACTGGATAATTGACTCTTTTACCTTGATAATTCATAGCTTGCATATGCCAGCTAATACATCAGCATGAGAGCCAGTGGCCACTCTTGCATCACCCCTGAGACCCTCGAGGAGATCGAGACGAGACAACACACAGTGAGAAATTACCCTTTCTGGCTTTATGAATGAATTATGTCCACAAAACATCTTGTTTTGTGAGCATGTTGTCATCTTGTGTCTATGATATTACTAATTTGCTAGTTAAAACAAGGAGGAGGGGGACGGACTGAGGGGGAAATGAATCCACCAATCGGCTGGTAGAATATGATGCCTCTGGTTTTTGTTGGTCTTTTAATACATTCATCAAAAACGGGCAGTTCCTCAGTCTTTAATATTGCCCTTTTCAGGAATGAGATTAACATTATTGTGAGAAGAAAAAGAAGTCATTTGTTATTTCAATAGGCATGTCAGATCCTCTAGTTCTCTTCAAGGATTCATTTGTGTGCTCAGTGAAAAACCATGCGATAGAAAGTGGATTTTCTGCCTTTTTTTTGATGAATTGGGAGTCTAAAAAAAGAAAAGAATGTAGGGGGAAAAATTTAACATAACATTTGTCTATAATGTGTCTTTTTGTACGCAATTTCAGTTTGCATTTTCACACCCGTTTTCTGCAATCTAATAAAATCGTTAATTCTGTAAAATTCGTTTTATTTGTGTTAAAATTTCTCATATTTGTAAAAGCAGACAAACTCCACATACAGAATTGATCACACATTACTATATCAACGTAAACTCAGCACACCTGAAACGAGGATAGGTGCATCGGAACAAAATCAAACAAAAAGTTGTATCAAAAATAAGAAACGAACCCGCACACTAGCAATACTTGTTAATTCGTAAACTTTATTAAACGCAACATTTCGGTCCACTGACCTTCATCAGGCATTTGCACTTATTTGTGCATATAGTGCACTTTCTTATTCCATTATTATTTTTATTTTATTTTTTTTTACATAGTGTCTGCACCCAGGTGTTGGTCTTTGGAGAGATGTGTCTAAATGCAAATAAGTCAGAGGATGCTGGGAATCAGACATCAGACAGAGTTTGAAGGCAAATGCATGAGTTTATGGCCTTGTCACTCTGCAGTAGCATCAGTGCTTTCACAAAAAACTTACTAATACATCCTTGAGGTATTTATTACTATTGGGAAACTTTGTTTTGAACATCTATTTTTTTGTTTTTGAAAATAATTTTGGTTTGGTTTAAACTGGCAGGGTTCTGGTATATTTGTGCAATCAATAGTGTAGTACACCTTCTAAAGGCTCCATACAGAAAATGTAAAATGTAAATGTAAAAACAGGATTCTGCTGCTCTCTGCTGGCACATGATCATACAGGATAATTGCACTATTGCATAGGCCTATATTTTTCAGCTTTCGTGTGATATTCAGTATACCTCGATATTAATGTTTTTACTCTGAATTTAATTTTTTTTCAGAGGGACCAAACTTTAATCATTTCATCATGTAGGTTCAAAATGTTTATTATATGAAGCAAAATAAAATCCAATAGCTGAGGCATGTTTTCCATGCTAAATAAACAAGAGGAATATTGAATCATTTTAATGTATATACAGCATTTCCAGTCAAACTGTTTTTTTTTAACTATGTGAAAATGGAAATTGTGTTTATTTAAGCTACATAAAATGCTGTCGGTGAAGTTTTAATTTAAAAAAAATTTAAATGCTCATTTCTAACACAACTTTTAACTCTATACATGTGGTGGAAATGCCAGTGAAAATGTTCATGAAAGGTTCAGGAGGGGAACTATTACAAATATATTCTCATGTGATATATGCATGTCCATTGTTAGTACACTAATAAACTAGTGAGAGTGTTAAAAGTGTTATTTTCTGTTTACCCAAAAGACCACTAAATCTCTAATACAGTCACCTAAACTATCATAGAGTTCTCTCACTAAAAAGTGTCTTCTTTTAAACATCTTTATGTTTCCCTCAGCTCATATCTTCAGATTTTACATATCATCTGTGCAAATCTAGTCTGACAAAAAGTTACTCCTATTTGTTTGAAATTATGCAGACTTGATATTGGAACTCACTTAGGCCTGTGTCTGTTCTGCTCTTCATATAATCATGATGGCATGCTCCTCTTGTTTTATAATGGATCTGAACATAAATGACAAAGATCCTCAGGCAGAATACACACATGGCATTGACTCATAAATGGTACTGTAACTTCATAGTGTCATGTGTAGTGTTATATAACTTTACAGATCTTGAAGAATTTCTGCATCATTAAAACAAATCCCTCTGTAGTGCTATATGCTGAAATATGAGATGAACCTGACTTTATTCAGGTGTTTCTGACTTCACTGTGTGTAAGAGGCCGTAAAGATGTCCAGAGATCCGCGTGAGGCTGATGATGGATGTCAGGCTGCTCTCGACGAGGTTCAGCTTTCTTGGATTCAACTGTATGAAAACACAGATGAAGTGCAGGTGAACAATGTCATGGGGTATTTCATGCTATAGGTGAAATGTATGGCACGGCAATTTAGCTTTTAATCATGTAGTGTTACTAGTTACTAGTAATGCAACTTCAACTAGCAGGAATAACAGTGTCATGGTCACCAGCTGGAGTGCCCTTGATAGCCACCTATACCTTTGTCATTCAGTCTGGGACTTCATTTCCCATCATCCTCTGCCTGATTTCAGCTCTTTCTCAGTAGCTCATTAACTCTTTGTAAATCTATAAGTTTTTGTAAGTCAGTAGCTGTATATCACAACAGGTCAGGACGTTAACGATCCATGCTGGAGATTTTCCTTGAATCCTTTAAGTATTTTTGAGACATGGCTGACACGTACAGTAAGTTTTAACGTACAGATTCATTAAGAGCTATGCTTAGTTTCAAGATTCCTTTTTGTACATTAAAAATCACAAATGTATCTCATAGATGATTTAATTGGTAAATGTCATATTGGTTTGAATGAATAATTCACCTCTTAGAAATCCGATTACCACTTCCACAAAACTTGCTCTGATATTCTGCGCCCATTATCATGATTTCATGGGAATCATGGAAAGAGAATGAAACGCACACATACAGGAGATGCGTTATTCCTGGCGAGTGAAACGATGATCGTTAAGCTTCTCATAACCTTCAGTGGTACCTTATTCCACAATATTTACTGAAACAGTCTGCCCTACTTCTACATGGCAGCTAAAAGCAGGCACTTTCACGTTGTATGGGTGAGGGCAAGTGAAAAGGCACACACAGTTGTGTTGTTAATGGTAATTCACAAGATTCTTGACAATTAGCCAGAAAGAATGGTTGTCAGATTGAAGAATTATAGAGATAGACAGTAAGCAGTATGAAGCCATTATATAGCTGATGACTCAAAAATGAAAATTTGCTGAATATTTACTCACCATCAGGCCACCCAAGATGTAGATGAGTTTGTTTGTTCATCAGAACAGATTTGGAGAAATTTAGCATTCCATCACTTGCTCACCAATGGATCCTCTGAGTCTGCAGTGAATGGGTGCCGTCAGAATGAGAGTCCAAGCAGCTGATAAAAACATCACAATAATCCACAAGTAATCCACAGCTCTCCAGTCCATCAGTTAACATCTTGTGAAGCAAAAAGCTGCCTTTGTAAGAAACAAATCCATCAGAAAGACATTTTATCTTTAAACCTTCACTTCTGGTCAAAATTCAAGTCCATATTCCATAATAATGCTTGCACCAGTGAAAAAGTCCATCCCCTGTTGTTTCTCAAATCAAAATCCACCCACATATTTGTTTAGAACTGTTTTGGCTTGTAAACGGTGCTTGATCTGTGCATATTTCTCTCCTGATTCAGACTAAATGACTTTTTCACACTGGAAAAATAAATATTATTGATAGAGGACTCGTATTTTAGCTGGACGTAGCGGTTTAAAGTTTAAAAAACGCCTTGGAATCTCATTCTGTTTGGACTCTCATTCTGACGGCACCCATTCACTACAAAGGATCCGTTGGTGAGCAAGTGATGTAATGCTAAATTTCTCCAAATCTGCAGTAAATTCTCAGCAAATTTTAATTTTTGGATGAACTGTTCCTTCAATGCATTTTTGAGAACAATTTTATAACTTTCACCATAACAAAAATAAAATAATGCTTAACAGATCAGTAATTAATGAACATTTTAAGGTGCATTAAAATGTTAAATCTGTTATAAATCGCAATATATTGCTTGAAAATGAAAATATTATAACTGCACTTGCTTTGAAAATGATTACATTCTTTGTTACATTTATGCAAAGTTATGCGTCTTATAAATTATGCAGCAAATGTAAAAATGGGTGGGTTCACAGGAGGAGCTCTGGATATTAGTGTTCCTCTGGATGGCAGCAGATGATTCACATGAATGGAGCTGATGCACAGTATTACATTTCTTGTCTTTTACAGCAAACCCAAGCAGTCTTCACACATATCCAGTGATTCTCAGTCATTCTGTATGGCATCTTTTTATTGCATGTGGATCTCAGGCAGAGAAGAGGTTGTGAACTCCGTAATGAGCTGCTCATCTTCATCATTCAGCTGCTGATTTTTGGTTGGACTCATAACAGTACTGTACTGAAATTAGAGCTGCTTCACACAGTAAGTGCACATTTTGCTTGCATTTGCAATTTATAATTCAGTAATATATTAGAATAGTTCAAATAAATGAGTGAAAATACAATAACGAGACTCATGAGAAAATAACTTTTTTGCTATTACACTTTTGAAATTTGAAATTATGTTAATGTTAAGTTTTGAGTATTTAGGGTGGAAATTAAATAAGCAGACACTGATTGCACACTTTGAATGAGGCAGTGCATGTGATGCATTTGAGAATATGTTCTTAATACTGTGTTGGCATCTGTTAGTCTCTCTCCTACTGTAGTGATGATACGGCTGTGTGTAAGCTGGCTGGTTTTGCTGTTGGGAGTGCAGGTTGTTTTGGCTCAGCTGGACGATCTTGATGATGATGATGATGATGATAATGTAGAAGACAAGAGAAATGGAAGAAACAAAAATAAACCAATCACCTCTAATGTCATCCCGAAAAACAATGGTAAATATTTCTTGCTGTTCATCACAAGAACATAGTGAGCAGGTGGCTTGGAAAATACTGTATTTGCTTTCAATTCGAAAGACCATTTGGTTTCAACTAAACACCAGTTTATGCAAGTTTTTGGTGCAGGTGGTGTGAGATAATCACAACAGATTTCATTCATGCATCTGTCAGGCATCGGCAGGGTGTGGTTGATTAAGAAATGAAATTAATGTGCATATAGTGCACTTTCTTATTCCATTATTATTTTTATTTTATTTTTTTTTACATAGTGTCTGCACCCAGGTGTTGGTCTTTGGAGAGATGTGTCTAAATGCAAATAAGTCAGAGGATGCTGGGAATCAGACATCAGACAGAGTTTGAAGGCAAATGCATGAGTTTATGGCCTTGTCACTCTGCAGTAGCATCAGTGCTTTCACAAAAAACTTACTAATACATCCTTGAGGTATTTATTACTATTGGGAAACTTTGTTTTGAACATCTATTTTTTTGTTTTTGAAAATAATTTTGGTTTGGTTTAAACTGGCAGGGTTCTGGTATATTTGTGCAATCAATAGTGTAGTACACCTTCTAAAGGCTCCATACAGAAAATGTAAAATGTAAATGTAAAAACAGGATTCTGCTGCTCTCTGCTGGCACATGATCATACAGGATAATTGCACTATTGCATAGGCCTATATTTTTCAGCTTTCGTGTGATATTCAGTATACCTCGATATTAATGTTTTTACTCTGAATTTAATTTTTTTTCAGAGGGACCAAACTTTAATCTCTCCAGTCCATCAGTTAACATCTTGTGAAGCAAAAAGCTGCCTTTGTAAGAAACAAATCCATCAGAAAGACATTTTATCTTTAAACCTTCACTTCTGGTCAAAATTCAAGTCCATATTCCATAATAATGCTTGCACCAGTGAAAAAGTCCATCCCCTGTTGTTTCTCAAATCAAAATCCACCCACATATTTGTTTAGAACTGTTTTGGCTTGTAAACGGTGCTTGATCTGTGCATATTTCTCTCCTGATTCAGACTAAATGACTTTTTCACACTGGAAAAATAAATATTATTGATAGAGGACTCGTATTTTAGCTGGACGTAGCGGTTTAAAGTTTAAAAAACGCCTTGGAATCTCATTCTGTTTGGACTCTCATTCTGACGGCACCCATTCACTACAAAGGATCCGTTGGTGAGCAAGTGATGTAATGCTAAATTTCTCCAAATCTGCAGTAAATTCTCAGCAAATTTTAATTTTTGGATGAACTGTTCCTTCAATGCATTTTTGAGAACAATTTTATAACTTTCACCATAACAAAAATAAAATAATGCTTAACAGATCAGTAATTAATGAACATTTTAAGGTGCATTAAAATGTTAAATCTGTTATAAATCGCAATATATTGCTTGAAAATGAAAATATTATAACTGCACTTGCTTTGAAAATGATTACATTCTTTGTTACATTTATGCAAAGTTATGCGTCTTATAAATTATGCAGCAAATGTAAAAATGGGTGGGTTCACAGGAGGAGCTCTGGATATTAGTGTTCCTCTGGATGGCAGCAGATGATTCACATGAATGGAGCTGATGCACAGTATTACATTTCTTGTCTTTTACAGCAAACCCAAGCAGTCTTCACACATATCCAGTGATTCTCAGTCATTCTGTATGGCATCTTTTTATTGCATGTGGATCTCAGGCAGAGAAGAGGTTGTGAACTCCGTAATGAGCTGCTCATCTTCATCATTCAGCTGCTGATTTTTGGTTGGACTCATAACAGTACTGTACTGAAATTAGAGCTGCTTCACACAGTAAGTGCACATTTTGCTTGCATTTGCAATTTATAATTCAGTAATATATTAGAATAGTTCAAATAAATGAGTGAAAATACAATAACGAGATTCATGAGAAAATAACTTTTTTGCTATTACACTTTTGAAATTTGAAATTATGTTAATGTTAAGTTTTGAGTATTTAGGGTGGAAATTAAATAAGCAGACACTGATTGCACACTTTGAATGAGGCAGTGCATGTGATGCATTTGAGAATATGTTCTTAATACTGTGTTGGCATCTGTTAGTCTCTCTCCTACTGTAGTGATGATACGGCTGTGTGTAAGCTGGCTGGTTTTGCTGTTGGGAGTGCAGGTTGTTTTGGCTCAGCTGGACGATCTTGATGATGATGATGATGATGATAATGTAGAAGACAAGAGAAATGGAAGAAACAAAAATAAACCAATCACCTCTAATGTCATCCCGAAAAACAATGGTAAATATTTCTTGCTGTTCATCACAAGAACATAGTGAGCAGGTGGCTTGGAAAATACTGTATTTGCTTTCAATTCGAAAGACCATTTGGTTTCAACTAAACACCAGTTTATGCAAGTTTTTGGTGCAGGTGGTGTGAGATAATCACAACAGATTTCATTCATGCATCTGTCAGGCATCGGCAGGGTGTGGTTGATTAAGAAATGAAATTAACAAATGAAGCTCAGGAGCAAGAAAAGTTCATATGTGAAGTTAGCCGCCTTACGGTCTGCTCTGCTCTCCAGGGCTTCTGAATTTGATCTAAACCCTGCTCACTGTCCTGGGGCAAATTTCCTCTTTGACATGTTTCTTATTCATCAGAAATGTGATTTACTGGAGACTGGGGTCATTTCAGCTGGTTCACATTTGTTTTTACCTTTACATTTGTTTTTGGCACTTTACGTTATTTATGTATTACCTAAGCATTTATCAAACGATTCATGTCAAATAGGAGTCATTGCTGTCCTTTTGTGTCAAAACACATTGCATTATATGTTATCACAAGTCAGCATTTTTGTCACTTTGTTATTCCAAGTCTCACTTAAGAAATAATTCACCCCAAAAAAATGTATTCTAAACATTTACTCACCTTCATGTTGTCTCAAACCCATGTGCTGCAGTGTTACTTTATACTGTTGCAGATACAGTGGGTACATTTTTCACTCTTTGTTATATTGCAGCCATTTGCTAAAATCATTTAAGTTCATTTTTTTTCCTCATTAATGTACACACAGCACCCCATATTGATAGAAAAACACAGAATTGTTGACATTTTTGCAGATTTATTAAAAAAGAAAAACTGAAATATCACATGGTTTGAAATATCCGTAGTGGACAAGATTGTCAAAGAGATTGTGAGTAGTGCTTTCCCTTAGGAAATAAAAATCTTGTGTTAACAGTTTTTTATAGACATAAATGAGAACAAATGGAGAGCAAATTAAATTTTGTCCTGCTAGACCCCAGTAATCTAAGGTATAAATGAAAATTATGTAATTTAATCTCCGTCATCATGTCGTTCCAAACCTGTGAGACTTTAGTTCGTCTTCGGAACACAAATGAAGGTATTTTAGTATTTTAATGAATGTGTATCTGTGAGATTTCTACGCAACTACGACTTTGTCGCTTCAAAAAGTTCATAAAGAGAACTTAGATCTTGAGTCGCATCAGAAAATTTGGACGAAACCGCTCAGTTCATGTGGATTATAGTTTTTCGATCTCTTTATGAACGTTTTGAAGTGATAGTTGCGTAGACTGTCAATGGAGGGACAGAAATCTCTCAGATTTTATTAAAATGTCTTCATTTATGCTCTGAAGATGAATGAAAGTTTTTCAGATTTGGAACAACATGAGAGCGAGTAAATAATGACGGAATTTTCATTTTTGGGTGAACTATCCCTTTAAGGGTTCCCCACAACCATTGTGAGCCTAAAGGCTGGAATGCACCACACAATTTTTAAAACAGATTTAAAAGACTAGGCATCATACACTGACTGACTTTGTAGTTTGTTACAGAGAAAAACTGGGCATTATAAACTAAACAACTGAAGATAAAAACAATCAGTGCCTTTCATAACCTATTTTCTGTGAAATCTGTCGATTCCGACTGCCCAAATTAAGTATCAACTTTTCCAGACTGAAAATCAGGGCAAACATCTGTGCAGAAGTCGTGTAGTGTATTCCAGCTTTAAATTTATCGTAGAGGCAATTGGTGTCAATGGCTTTTACAATCTACTTAGGTTTACAGTGATATAAAATCTATTTCTATTTAAATTCTTTAAAGACCCAATGAACTGTGAGCCACATTCATTTTATAACTCTTTAAGTATACTGAACATCAGCTGTTGTCTCATTTGTGCCTATTTTTATTTCTCCTGAAGAATGTTTGAAGAAACATCTGAAACAAATGTCATGCAAGAGCAACATCTGAGCAATAAAACTACCCTCAGGATTGTCCAAACAAAGCAGTTTAAGGTGGCAGTGTTAAGACAAGAGCTGTGAAAACACATTTTTGGTGCTTAGGGACCAACTTTGAAGTGTAAAAATTATGAAGGTTGGATGCTTGTGAAGGCCCAACTGAAGGATTTATATCTCTTGAGGGATCTCAGAATAAGAGGGGCATGTGTGTGTCGGGGTAAGTTCTACTGAGAAAATTTTTCTTGCAGCTATGGAAAATGGGCTGTCTTATCTCTGAATCTGTCCTGAGGACATGGAAAAAGTTGATTATGAATTCCTTCGACAGGGCATTAATGGCATAATGAGTAAATGCTCACTCAAACACCTTATCTCAAATAAAACCCCTAAAGGTGATTTAAGAAGTTGTCTGCCGTACTAGAGGATAGTGTTGATGGTATTTTGACTCATGGCACTTGCAGGCAAGTAATATTAGTTCAAGTCTGGCTCATGTAATTTCCTGAACTCGTTCCCACCCATTGTTACCTTATAAAAGTGATGCAAGCATGCCTGCAAAAAAAATAAATAAATAAAAATTCCACTTAAATACCCTGCTGAAAGGATCAGTGTAAATTTCTTTGCTGGTCCAGGTTGACCAATCAGCAAATTGGTTGTTGGGCTCTTTTCAAAGCACCTGATCAGGCGTGTGCTGTGATGCATTTCAGAAGCATGTCATGTCTGTCTGCGAGATTCCATCCATCTGTTTCATCACAGTTTTATTAAAAATCCTTTGACAGTTTCTTGTGGCCTTGGCTGATGGTTTTAGCATTGTTTCCTATTAGTAGACAGGAATGCTGGATCTCAGAGTGTCTGGAGTTCTATAAACTTGTGGTGAGCTGAGTCTCACAGCACACAGCATCTGCACGGGAAACTTTTATGACTGAATATGTTATCCAGCGCTGCCGTCTCCTGCTCCCTTGTGCTTCTCTGATAATAGAAAACAGCAGATCACAGGAGAGACGACCATGCCTGTGACATCACACCTGCCAAAAATCCAGCCAGGACCAGCGTTTGATAGTTATAAATGTTCTCTCAGACTGGACAGAACTGGTTTTGCTTGAAACTGGTAGGTTGGTCGAGATTCACCTGGGGCCAGATTTACAAAATGTCTCTTAAAAAAAGAGTTAAGAAAGATTTTAAGATAAATTCTAAGTTTGTAAGTACAATTCTTGGGGGGCGGGGGGATGTCTACAGAATGTCTATTATTTTTTTCTTACCATTGAAAACTTGGTTTCCCCCCCCCCCCCAAAAAAAAACAAGTTTTCAATGGTAAGAAAAAAATAATAGACATTCTGTAGAAGATAAAAACATCCTTTAGAAGTATTTTTGGAATACAAAATATTCTTAACTTTGTTCTTAAGTTAGAATTAAAAGAAAATGCCATATTATTCTTAAGAATGTTTCATGAATCCTTCCCCTGGTAAGTCTTGACCATTCTAGTTAGGGCTGGTAGACTACCTTGACTAAGCTGGTGTGGTGATGGTTGAGCTGGTTAACTGTTGCACCACTGTAAGCTGGAACGCCATGTTTCTTTGGTCATTTCAACAGAAGATGTATATTTAAGGTAGAAACATGTGAGGAAGCATCTCACAAGCATCTACTGTATTGTGGGTGGATGCACATTCTCAGACTTCCAGTGAATTGTTCCTGTTCCCTGCTGGAATATCCAGTTAACACTACATTTAAGGTGATAAATGGTTTAGTTTTGCAGGATGGTCTAATCTGGTAATTAGCTGGAACTACTGGAACAAGTATGTTTAGGTGGTTTTAGTCAACCAGACTACCAGTTTATGGAGCCAAGGTAGACCTGGTAGATCTTGATCATGCTGGTTAGAGCTGGTAGACAACTTTGCCTAAACTGATGCCGGTATGGCTGATTTTAGGCTCTGTGGTTGGGCATAAGAGTGATACCTGTAATAAAGAGATTTGTGGTGGGTAGATCCCAATTCTGAGAGTAAAAATACTCCAGCTTACTCTGATTTTAGATTTTTTGTTTGTATATTAGTACATATATTTTGGTTATTCCATTTAGCTTCTCAGCTGTGCATCCGATGTAGGCAAATATCTTTATAGAGATGTTTTTGGGAGCAATATATTATAGTAATATTTCTCAGTTATTGAACGTCAATAGATCTGGTGGATCTGCTTGACCAGTTTGACCACCTTTAGTAGGCATGAATTTTTTCTATTGGAATTAGAGCAGAATAACAGTTAGCCGGTTGCAGTATATTTGCAAAAGGAACATCTGTTTCTCATTGACTTTGTGCCGGGTCAGAGCTTTAGGGTACTACGAGCAGCATGAGCCTGCATGCAGGATGAATATCTCACCCAGCCTTCTGCACGCTAGCTGCTCTGGAACGACTGTTGATGCAGGTGCTTGTCAATGAGACAAGAAAAGCACAATCAGGAGCTTTAATCGCAGGCCAGGAGCGTTCAAATCGCATGCAGCATTGTTGTGTTCTCTGCTTGACTGTCTCGTCCGTTGTGTTTACATCTGTTAATCAGCTGCTCGATCAAGCTAAGCGTGATGTTGCTCATCGCACACGTTTTGAGTTAAATAAGACATGCATCTTTCCAATGTGTCATTATGTCAACTGTGTGCTCTGTTTACAATCAAGATGAAATGATTAATGTGCTGCAATTAAATTTCCTTTGTTCTTATGAGTGCCTGCGATTCCCAGATTATGGCATCTGTCTACCATCACTGTCCTTAAACATTATCTTTCATCCTAGGAATGTTGTTATGTGTCCCTCTTTCACTTTTTCTGTTTTTCTCATTCATACACACATGCTCCTGTTATGCAAATGCACACACACTAAACCTGACATGAGAAACATCTAATAAAAAAATCAGCCTGGCATGTGGTACACATGTATATGGAACTTCAGACTTACTTCCAGTGGCCCTTTGTGTATCAAGAAGAAAATAAATATGGGACATTTCAGTTCTTCTAAATGTTGGTTTAGACATTTTTACATGTACCGGCTGTGTAAGGTGTGAGAGTTATTATGCAAAATAAGGGAGAAATTATGATTGATTTTCATTTGTGGATGTCTTTATGATTCTGGGACACTTTAGAATATCAGATATTAAAATCTCAGAAAAATGTGATTAGTTAGTTCAGCTTAATTCTGTAGCTCTGAGGTTTAACTGGGCTTATAATATTTGAGAACCTGCCTTGACAGCTTACAGTGTCTAGTATTACTTGTTTGAGGTTAATTTAGAAAATGAAAGAGTTAATTAGCTCATAACAGCATATATCAGAGACTGCCTGCAGACAGATCAGAATCATCTAATGTTCAGTTACGTTAGAAGTTTGATACCAGAACATGCCACAATTGTTATTGTGTTAATGAAATTCTTGTAAATCTCTTATAATTCTTGTACATTTTTCTTGTAAATTAAACTTTTTTGCTTTTGTGTCCTTCTAGACTGAGGTGGCTAATGAAGTGGTAAGTGTTTGTCTGACAGAATCAATTTAGGACACTAATTAGTGGCATTATTTATTGTGGCTAACGGAGTGTGTGTGTGTGTGTGTGTGTTTCCAACAGTGTCCACTTTCCCCAAAATGCACTTGTGAGAAAGGAGAGCGAGGACCCGGTGGGCCCGCTGTAAGTGTCAAACATTCTTAAAACTCCTTTCTGTGTTTAAAAGAACTTCATTTTATATAAATTCAGAGATTTTGTCCATCCACACATTTTTAATAAAGAGAAGAAATGGTCACCAGATTGATCAAAGTGGCCTGACTGGCTGAACATGCAAGAATTTTAACTGTGTTATGGATAATCATAAAATAAATGGTTCAGCCAAAAATGAAAACTCTGTAATTATTCATACTTATGTCATACATACTAAACCTGTTTGCTATTATTTTTGTATTACTCATTTTTGTAGTATCCCCACACAGCTGTTGTCCAGACAGTGACAGTTTATAATCATGTCTCTCAATAACTAAAAAAGGAGCATAAATGGGAAAAAAGCTCAATAAAAACTAGTCCCTGTGACAGGCTTCCTGCATTTTGACGAAACCACACTGAATTTGATTTGGTGGACAAAAGTTATTTCAATATTGCAGTAAAATAAATAATTCAGATATTGGCAACATTTTGAAAGAAAACTGCTCCACTTCTATTTTAAATAAATGATACCATATCAGCCTATGAATAAAAATTTATTTCTTTATTATTTTAAAGAATTTTCAATCTCTAGAAGGGAGCACATAAACATAAATAAATAATTCTGCACCCATCAATTATACCACTTCAACCAATTGTCTTTGTCTATACACTGTTGAGAGAATGCTCTGCTGTGCACGGCAGAATCTGAATCATTAGTAAGTTAATGCTCTTTCTCTAAAAACCACAGGGTAAAAAAGGTCGTCCTGGAGAAGATGGAAGTCCAGGACCTAAAGGACAAATGGTCAAAGTTATTTTAAATTACCGCTCATGTTTGTTATTATTTCTTTATGTTACCCTCTAAAATGTGACACACTTCCTGCAGGGAGAGAACGGATTCAGCGGTCCTCCTGGACGAGACGGGACAGAGGTGAGAAAGTCCAGAACAAGGCCTAAAGTCACTCTATTTTGACATTATCTGCTTGTGTAATTGCTCTTTCTCACCACATGTTCTGTGTTGATCATTAGGGGAAACCTGGATACAAAGGAGAAAAGGTAAGACGATGCCTCATATACTGATTTATCCGAAGTTATCCGAAATCGGCTGTTATTAGAAAATAAGTAGAGCATGATGCAGCCTCATGGGTTAGATTTCCAAGAAATGCATGAACTGATTTTAAAAAAAAAGTATTCCTTGAAATGCAATAAACGTCCCTCTGAATAAAAGCATCTCCCAAATGCATAAATGTAAATATATGCACATGTTATGAATGTCTTATTTGTAATCCTTAATGGTGCATTAAATAATTTTTTTCTTATGTTGTGCTGGTTGATGTTACAGTGGTCTTTAAAAGTTAATATATACATTTACATATAAAAATTATATAATATAATTTTTAGTCATTTGGAATTTAAAATTTGGGGATTTTGCCTTGTATTATAAATTACTTTAGATAAATCTGTTCACTAAATTAATAAATGTATATGTTAAATCTAACTAAACAGATTTGAAAGCAATACAAAATTACATATTTTTCTTGCCTGTCTCTGATATGACTGCAGACTTCATCTCATCTGAGTGTATATATATATATATATATATATATATATATATATATATATACACACACACACACACACATAAAACTGTCTGTGTATTTGATATAAAGTATAAAATATATACTATATAAGTCCAAAAAATTACTAGGCATGCCTTTAAATTGTATTGTGTGTATATGTACAAAGTGGCACTGACCACTAAAAATCAATATTTTTAGGGTGAGCGAGGGGAGTGTGGGACACCAGGAATCAAAGGAGACAGAGTGAGTGACACTTCAGATCTACAGTGTAGTTCATGCACAATAACATGCTGTATTTTTAACTGTCTAAATCTGATTCTTTAAAGGGTCCGGAGGGTCCCACTGGTATCAGAGGAAGCAGAGGGCTCCAGGTTTGTTTTTAAACTTCATTTGTGAAAATGCAAAACAAGCTTTTTTCTCTTTTTCAATAATAGTTTACTGTATTCACTCTGTTGTGTTTCTCTGCAGGGTTTGCCTGGACCTAATGGAGACATTGGACCCGAAGGCCCAACGGGCAAAAAAGTGGGTTCAATTCAGCAATGTCCTTTTTTCTTTTTTTAGATAGCAGGTGGAAAATTACACTCTTCAAAATAAAGGTTCCAAAAGAGGGTTTTCAGAGTGAAGCCACGGAATAATCATTTTGGTTCCAACAACCCTTTCAGTGAACAGTTCTTAATAGAACCTCCTTTTCTTAGTGGGAGGAACATTTTAATAATCTTTAATAATCATGAAGAACCAACTTTTCCAATTTAAAGTACCTTTTGTGAAATGAAAATGTCCAGTGGATGTTAAAGGTTCTTCATGTAATCATTAATGCCAATAAAGAATCTTTATTTTTACGTGTGTAGGAAATGTTTGGGACAACCTAAAACCATAAATGTTCTTTTATGTTCATGTATCATAGAAATATTCCTGCAGACTTAAAACCCCTGTATGGGCTTGCAGGGTGCTGCCATGCTAAAAAATGACTTTAAAAGCACTCTGGGAAAGAATTGATCAGGCTTGTATTGGTTATTTTTTATTTAGATAAATGTTGGCACTCAAAAAGCTCATCTAGGTCTGTGTCAGTGCTGATATGCATCTGTGTGCTACTAAGGACAACTCAGAACTTAATTATTTTTCTGGAATGTTCTTTTTTTCACATACCGATGGCTGCCATCTGAGCAACAGATTAATGTCTGGACTTGCATGCATGTGTCGCTCCACAAATCAGTATTTCTGTCTTTGACAGGTGAAGGTGTTCTGCCTAATGTGTCTGAACACAGTAATTGCAGTCTTTACTTTAGTATGTCTGACATGAGCCATGTTTCTTTAAAGACCCCCAGTTTCATCTGCCCAATGAAAGAATGCATAAAGACGTGTACCTAATGGCCCGACATAATCGTCATGAAATGATTTTTAAAGCATTATGGTTATTGTGATTTTTCCATTTAACAGATGCTGCTGGTATTCAAAGCATTCCCTTAAGGTTAAGTCTTTTGTTTAAAGCAGCACGTGTTTATTTTGGTGCACATATTAACACAGGCTTGATGACAAGCACACTGACTTTATATTCAGTGAATCTGACTGAATCCAGATGATGTAAGCAGTTTATTGCTGCAGTTTGAATTTTGGGATCAGTTCCATGTAGATGAATCACCATTTAGATGTAAATGTGATCCACTCTTCACCCTCCAAAAACATAATGAGAAAAGTCTCACAACGTGTTTTAAAAAAAAAAGTTGAATCTCTTTTTTAACTTGAGCACTGCATATTTAGAATGGCATGTAATGCACAAGACGCTGCAAAAGTCGTGAAACATGAGTGCAACAGTCAAATACATCTGTCTAGCATGTGTTCGCATAGAAAAACAATGGAAAAGTAGCACAATGGAATTGAAAAATGCATTCTGTGTGAACGGGCCAAAGAATATTATTTAACACATTCAGTATCTAGATTTTACTAGTAATGGCTCAATAATCTTTTTATTGCCTTTCTCTGATTATCATATCAGCAAAATCCCAAATCAGTCAACTTCTAATTCCTTGTGTATTGATTTATTAGTACATAAACCAATTTCAGTTTACCCGGACCAAAGGTAAACATGTCATTGGACACAGTTTCAGAATGCAGCGTGTGTGAGTCAAATCATAGTTATGAAGAGGTTTAATATGTTTTTATGCAAGGTGTCTTGTGTATGTAGTTTATATCAGAGAACCTTTGAACTTTGTGACCTCTGACCTCAATTCATTTTCTGAGTGATCCAGCATTCTTTCATCATTTTTTTTTATTAAATAATGGAACATAATCAATCTTGCTGTTGTTTGACTCCGTATCTGAAAAATGCAGGGTGTGTCAGATATATTTATGCATTTGGCAGATGCTTTTATCTAAAGCAACTTAAAGTGCTTTCAGTAAATGTGTTGCCTGGGAATCAAACCCATGACTTTGGCATCGCTAGCGCTGTGCTTTATCAGTTGAGCTTCAGAGGCTTGTTGACACAGGGCAGAATGAGATTTTAAATCGTGTTTTTGCTTAGGCAACCATTTTAACAACCAAAACACCCTGGCAGATATCTAGATAACGTACTATGTAGAAAATAATTAAATAAATAAAAAGATGTTGAAGGCTTTTCTTTGAAGCAGTTTTAACTCAAATAATTACAAAGAAACAGAAAGTAACACAGTGTATAAAACACGGCATTTTGAAGTAGAAAGTATTTTCTTGTAAAACGTACTCCAATAATCTTTGTTTCATTTGTTTCTTTTTCATTTACAACTTTTTTTTACAGTTTTGCATCATGGCAAAATTTTTCATCAGAGGCTGTAAAAATACACTTTCTGTTTATGAATATGCCAAATGTCTTAATGGTTCTAAAATAGGATTCATTTTCTCTTCTCCAAATATATATATATATATTTTTTTATTTTTATTTATTTTTTTTATTTTATTTTTTTACATTTTAGGGTGAATACATTTTTTTTTGAAAATGTGATGGCAATGCATTGTATAAATTTGATGGTTCACACTTTTGTCTTTTACAGGGAGAGAGGGGTCTGGAGGGGCTGAAAGGACCCAGAGGACCAGTAGGTCTTGGCATTAAAGGAGACAAGGTAAAATGACTGAATGAAATTTGATTTTTAAGTGAGCTATTCCTTTAATCACTTTCTTTTTCGAGCTCACATCTCATAGGTTGAATGTACACTAAGCCTCTCTATACTAGATGTTTAGTTTACTTCAAAAACTTCAAAAAAAAAATTTGAAATGTTCTTAGCTCTGAAAGTTTGTGGTGAAACTATTTGCATCATTTGCATTATTAAACCCTTCTCTGTGGCTTTCTGAAGGATCATGTCACAGCATGCAGTGCAATCAGTACTCAGCCTGTGGCCAAGACATATATGAACATCAATGTTGTATCTACTCCAAATTATTTTAATAATTAGATTGTTCATGAGCGGACAGATTGGCTTATGGCATTAAAGGAGACAAGGTAAAATGACTGAATGAAATTTGATTTTTAAGTGAACTATTCCTTTAATCACTTTCTTTTTCGAGCTCACATCTCATAGGTTGAATGTACACTAAGCCTCTCTATACTAGATGTTTAGTTTACTTCAAAAACTTCTACAAAAAACAAATTTGAAATGTTCTTAGCTCTGAAAGTTTGTGGTGTAACTATTTGCATCATTTGCATTATTAAACCCTTCTCTGTGGCTTTTTGAAGGATCATGTCACAGCATGCAGTGCAATCAGTACTCAGCCTGTGGCCAAGACATATATGAACATCAATGTTGTATCTACTCCAAATCATTTTAATAATTAGATTGTTCATGAGCGGACAGATTGGCTTATACTTGACTCTGAGGTGTGTAATTGCAATAATATATTTGTGTTTTTT
>NW_015505696.1:1529523-1530808 GCF_001515645.1 Sinocyclocheilus grahami
GCTGGAATAAAATATATATTAGACGAAAAAATTGCTGAGTTTTAAGTTGAAGTACTAAAATTACTAACTAGAAATAAAAACTAAAACTGAACTAAAGCTAACATTGAATTAAAAACAAATTGAACTTAAATGACAAAATTTAAAAAAAACTAAAATTAAAATGAAAACAGAAAATACAAAAAAATAAAAGCTAATTCAACATATTAATGAAAACTGTAATAGTATATAAGTAATGATAAAATAACTGGTACATGTGTAAAGTCATTACATTCTTTCTAAAGAAGCTTGATCACAGTAGTTTTGCTGGTTAAAATGGTTAAGCATCCCACTGAAGACACCAGGTCACAGCAACATTAGGTTGTTAATTTCATTTTTGAAACAGAGGTTTTTGCTGGTAACTCTAACTTGTTTGAGCAAGATGGTCTACTAGGTTGAAAATTAGACACATCATCTGTTAACCCAGCTGAACATACATCTTGATCAGATTGGACCACATTGTATTAGACAATGATTATAAATGTCAAGCTTTGACCAGCTAGAAACCATGTAAAACTAGCACCGCTTTTATCCAGAATTTGAATGATTAATATTTGAATTATTCTGCGAAGGGAGAACCTGGTGCTCCAGGGTTATCAGGATTACCAGGTTTACCAGGAGAGGATGGAGCACCAGGACAGAAGGTACCAGGCACACTTTAATCTCTTGAATCATTTTAGTTAGCATCAACTGCTCAGAAAAGTCCACACATGTTCATCATCTGTGTGTATTTCAGGGAGAACCAGGAGCCCCTGGGTTGAGGGGCTCTGAAGGAGCAGCAGGAGTGGGCATCCAGGGTGAAAAAGTATCTCTTTCACTTTTCTCACATGTTTTCTCACGTTTAACTTTATAAAATCACCTTAAAGAGCCATTAAATTAAAACTGAAGTTTAGAGGGTGAGATTTCCATACAATCTTCTTAATTTGTGCTTCAATGGGGTCTTTAACTGTGAACACCAACTTGATGCTTATTGATGTAGTGTTTTGTTAATGTGATGTTGTTTAGGGTGATCAGGGTCAGCGGGGAATCCGTGGGTTAGCAGGGCCATCGGGAATAGCTGGACCCTCAGGGTCAAAGGTGAGTGCCTAGTTCTCATTTGGTGAATCTGGAATATTTCGATTTTTGCTACATAGACATTATATAACATATTATATAAAAATTCCTTCTGTTCTTTATGAATCTCTTTGTAGGGAGAGCCTGGCACCCCTGGGCGCCCGGGATTACCTGGACTACCGGGACGTACCATAAC